>NC_062214.1:143623934-143926964 GCF_902686445.1 Sciurus carolinensis
GCATCCTAATACCTGGAAGTTGTGATTATTTTCCATTAAGTAGCAAAGGAAAATTACAATTGCAGGAATTAGGTTGCTAATAAAAAATAGAAACATTCTGAATTATCCAAATGGGCACAATGCAATCACGAGAGTCTTTAAAAGCAGAAGAGGGAGACAGAAGCAGAATAGAAGGATCAGAAACAGATGTGATGCATACTCATGTTTATAGTAGCACAGTTCACACCAATCAAACTGTGGAACCAGTCTAGGTGTCCATCAATGGATGAATGGATAAAAAAGATGTGGCATATGCACACAAGGGAGTTTCATTCAGTCATAAAGAAAAATTAAATCATTTCATTTGCAGGAAAATAGGTGGAACTTGAGACCATTATAATAAGCTAAATGAGACAAAGTCAGAAGATCAAGGGTCATATGTTTTCTCTCCTATGTGAAAGCTAGAAAGGAAAAAGGAAAAGAAAGATGTCGGGGAGGTGCTGATCGCATGAAAAGCAAAGGAAGATCAGTATTATAGAGGAAGGGCACCATGGGGTAGGTGGAAGGAAGAGAACGGAGTAGCATTGGAGTGGGATATTGGCTAAATTATACTGTCGTATTATGTGCATATATGAATATTTAACAACAGATCCCTCCATTATGAATAACTATAATGGACCAACAAAAAAGAAAAACGTGCTGAAAAAACAAAAATAAAATGAAACAAAAATAAACATAGACATGAGGATGGAAGAAATGTCTGAGAGATGTTATGTGAAAGGACTTTTCCCACTGTTTGTCTTTCCATAGGGTAAGGGATCATCTGTATAATTAACTCTTCCCTTGAATCACATCAATCTGAATGAAGGTCAGCTATCATGAACTTCAATTAACGCAAAGAATATTATATTTCAAATAACTTCTAATTATACCAAATACCATTCTGTGACCAAACTCCATCAAAATGTTTCTTTTTCTAGGCCTAGAAAACCTGATTAAGAATATGTTATGTCAGTGTATTCTAAAGTTTGTATGCAGTATATATTGATATCAGTCTCTGCTCTTTCTCCCGTTTGCTACTTTCTCCTTTTGCAGCTTCTACCGAACATAAATAAAAGCTTTTGGTTTTGTTTTGCAGTGTTACAGTTTATTCTGTGCTTTCATTAATAGAATATTACACTACAGTTATTTTCATCCCCAGAGTCATACTTTACCAAAATCTACTGTTGTGAAGTTTATGACAATATAATTTTATTGGCATGTTAATATATTTTAATGCAAAGTCTATTTCCCTGTGTAAGAACAGGGGACAGCTTTCTCTACATTTTGTCATAATCCTGTTGTTCTGTGTCATATATTATTCAATGCCTATTTGTTAAAATTTCTTTTATAAGGAAATTTTCATTTCTTAACAAGTAACTGTAGATCATAGGATGGTGGAAGTTCCCAAATAGAAATGCTTTACCTTTGTTTGGCTTATAGCAAATGGTTCACATTCTTTCCCACTGTATATGACTCCTACAAAAACTTAAAACACTAAAGGAGCTATTAAATTATAAGCAAAAATGAAAGACTTGATTCCTGATCTTTATGTTGTAATAATTTTTATAATTTAAATGTTACATGTAATATAAAAATTTCCTTACCGTACTATAATGCTTTCATGATTTTTTTAAAAATCCATGCCAACTAAACACTGGCATGGATTTTATTTTCCTCTTTATTTACATATTAATTGGCATCTATTTTAATTTCACTTTTATGTAATATTGCTAGTAAGTTTATGGGACCAAAGAAATACTTCTTCTTTTTCTTCTTCTTCTTCTTCTTCTTCTTCTTCTTCTTATTATTATTATTATTATATGTTATTGGTGATTGAACCCATGGGCATTCTCTTAGTGAGTCATATTCCCATGCCTTTTTATTATTTTCCTTTGAAACAGGTTAATTGCAGAGGTTAACCTTGAATTTGTGATTCTCCTGTCCCAACCTCCCAAGTCTCTGCGATTAAAGAATGACCTACCACATAGATCTTAGTTTATTTCTTTAATAGTCAAACTTTTTATAATTTTATAGAAGAAAAATTGTAAAGGATATACCTTTGAGTTTTTGAATATTTTGTTGTAAGTAGTTTGCCAATATAATAAGAATGAATTCCTAAATAAAGTATTTAAAGATATTTTTTAAGAATCTAGGTATGCGGAGCTGGGGTTGTGGCTCAGTGGTAGAACACTTGCCTTGCATACCTGAGGCACTGGGTTCGATCCTCAGCACCACATAAAAATAAATAAAGGTACTGTGTCCATCTACACTAAAAAAAAAAATTTAAAAAAAAAAAAAAAAAAGAATCTAGGTATGCATTGGTACATAAATGATGGTTTGTGATGAACTTTTATTTGACAGTAATTAATGTATTAAACAGATACATGTTAGCATCTGACAGATATAGGCTTCAATGTGGCCATGTGCACATAAATATTTAAAATACTTCACTAGCCTGCTCACACATAATATGACACATACATGGTATTCACATGATCACTGCATAAATTATGAAGTTTCTTTGTGATATCTGCTGTAATTAACTTCCACTACAAGATATTACTGCATTATTTTATTCTGACAGTAATATTTTGTCAGTAGATTGGTGACTGTATTGTCACAAACCTTTATGTGATAGCAGCAATTCCCAGAACAAGTGTTTTCCTTAATAATACCAGTTCTACTTCTAGGAAGCCATATTGTTGAATTTACTTTCTTACAATACAATAAAGATAAAACCTTAATAAATTTTAAGAATAAGTGATAAATTTACAATAAAAAATTAAAATTAAAGGAGAAAATAAAAACCAACTTTTACTCAAGCACACTACAATAAAGGATCAAATCTCATTGCATCTTTTGCTGTTATTATGTTCACATAATAAAGTCAAGTGATATTTCATGCATATTTTTCCCATGATAAAAAAATAAACTACATATTTAGACAGCATTTTAAATTCTGTTTTTTAGCTGAAAATAGTAATCATTTTATTGATTTAGTTTTACAAATATACCTTTCCCTTCCACAGTTAAAAAAAAATCACAATTTCAAATAGGCTTCAGAAGAGGTTTTCAACAAATGAAATGAAAGTTTTAGAACTCTGCATTAGTCAGCATGCCTTCACTATAACAAATACCTGAGATAATCAATAAACAAAAAGAGGAGTTTTATTTTTGCTCACAATTTTGAAGGTTTCACTCCAAGATTGACTAGTCTCTTTGCTTTGGGGTTATAGTGAGACAACACCACACCACCATGAAAGTGCCTGCCTGAACAGAACCTCTCACGTCATGACTGGGACATAAAAGAGAGAGGAAGAGGACACAACTTGAATTCCACTATTTCTTTCAAAGGCACACCCTCATGACTTAAAGCCTCCCCAGTTCCCACCTCTTTTTCAATTTCTACCACCTCCAAATAGCTCCACACTGGAAATTATGCTTTCAACACATGGGTCTTTGGATGACATTCAAGACTCAAACTATATCAACCCCCAATAATTTGAAGTTTCAATCTCTTTATTAACATCTATTTTTGTCTATGTTTTGGCATTGATAACTATTTATTATCTACATATCTATTTTATCTAAATGTATCTTGATGTATGTATATACATATTTATATATATAAACGCAAAATGATTGAGATTTTATATGAGGTATAATTGTATAATATGTTGATAATCAGTAAAAGTACTATTTTTTCCTATCCACCATTATTTTCACACTGTATTACATCAAAGATCCTTCATTTTTTTCAACATCCATACTACATAGTCATAGTCTCAGCTTCTAAATCATCTTTAATAAAAGAGATTGTGATGTTAACTAAATTTGGATAAGATTCTTCAGTTTGGAATAGGAGCGTATTTGGCTTGATTTGGGATTCACAGCTTACTATTAAACAATTATAGATGAATGTGCATGAATGACAAGACAGGTTATCCCTGAGGTGACAGATAGCCTGGTAGAGTGCATAAAAGTCACTGTAAAGCTTATTTACACTGAGATTTGTGGTTCCATAAAAGGAGCGACTGACATACTTTTGGGGAAGCCATGTTGACCTGACTTTCAGATGATCCTGACTTTCAAATGATCAATTTAATATACAATATATAATAGTATGGATGTTGAAAAATTCTGCAACTAAGAGGGCTATACTGCAGAAATACATGTAACCTCAGCACTGCAAAATCATTGTGGCCTAATATCTGATTTGTTTTTTCAGCTTCCACTTTTGATCTTTTGCTAATGTTAGAGTGAAAATATGGAAAGACAAAAATATAATCAAAAACACTCACCCCAAAAAGATGGAAGTTTTAAGGAACTGCATAAATGTAACAGCTTTTGATTGGTTTGGCACAAAGTGCTAAGAGCAGAATATCAGTGTGGGTGAACCGAAAGAATACACTCCTATTCCCCAATAATGAAGAACTCTAAACAAGTCTATTCACTCTAGTTCTAAAGAATTTAAAACAGTGAAAGGCAAAGAGGATAATGAGATACTTGACCTTGAGTTGTCAGGAATGAAGGTCTGGCAAATTGATCAGAAAGAGAATCGATGAATAAAAAGCTGTGATATGGCGTCCCCATTCTCAACTGAGCATACAAGTCCACATGCACATGAATAAAATGGTCAGAGACTGGAACAGAACACTTTATGAACTTTCTTGCAATGTGATGATTAATATACTATAGTTCCAAAACTTGTTGATGAATTGAAAACAGAAACTAGATTAGCAGGATTTGGCAGATTCAATGATTATTGGGAATAAAGTTTGGGTAAATTTTTAATGTTTGGATAGGATTTAACTAACAATGTTGTGTTTCCTATATTCAATGTATTATTGAGATGGTTATTATCTCTGACCAGAGAACACTTTCTATTCTTAGCAGTGTAAAACAGAAGATGTGTGCTTATTCTTTGTTCAGTATAAATTGGATTCATTAACTGGGAACCTATGGAAATGTCCAAGTCCACACAGAGTTTTAATTTGAAATTATAACAGATAACTGGAGGATAAAAATAATAAAAGATTACAACCGTAATTATTTGCAGGCTATAAAATAGTTTTAGTTTCAACTAATTCTTCTTGTAATAGTCTTGTGTGACTTATGGTTCATGGAAACTGTGCAATAAGAAATACATATTTCACCTTCATCCTCAATTTCTCACAGAGAACTCCTAAAACACTCATAATTCACTAACTTGTAAGGGTGGTATGAGCTTCTGTTATCATATTTGGATTTTGTTAAAACTCTGAAATTTATAATATATGTGCTTTTGTTATTCATGACAAGACTTTCGATTTGCACCTGTTTGTACTGAAGAGGCAATTTAGCACTGGATGCCTATGTAGATTAAGGATGGGGCTGGTCACCTGAATTATCAAGTGAATAAAGGACTGTAACTTTGAGCCCCACCTCCAACCTCTGGAATAGGTTTGCAGAATTGTATTAAAACTCTGAAAATTCCTGAACAATAAGACTTAATGAGCTTCAGAGGTGACAGACATATCCACATTTTGGGACTGTGAGGTACCCAATTCATGAGGGTGACTATCCTACAATTAGAAACTTTTCTGACCGTGACTTTTTGATTTGGCTATTTATCTGTATCCTCTCTGAAATCATTTATAATAAATAAGTGCAATTTTTGTGAACCATTCTGGAAACTTATTGAACCTAAGGAGTGAGCTGTGAGAAATGCCAATTTGGAATAAAGGCAGACAGAAATTGTGAGTAACTTGAAGACCAAAGTTACCTGTGATTTGTGTCTGAAGTATAGGACAGTCCTGTGAAACTCAACATTTAAACTGTGGGGTTAGCCCTTACTCTGGACAATTAGTGTCAAAATGGAATTAAATTGTATGGCACTCAGCTGGTATTGAAGAATTGGTGGATGTGGGAAAAAACCCTACACATATGGGGTCAGAAGTGTTGTTTTATAAGAGACAGTATTTTCCCAGAATTGGTATCAGAAGTGGACTATTAAAGCAAAGTGTTGAGAGCAGCTGTTTTAGTCAGCTTTTTTTACTTCTGAGACTAAAAGACCAGACCAGAACAACTGTAAGGGAGGAAATGTTTATTTAGAGGCTCATGGTTTTAGAGGTCTTAATCCATAGAAGACTGGTTCCATTCCTTAGGACACAAGGTGAGGCAGAACATCATGGTGGAAGAGTATGATGGAGGAAAGCAACTCACATAATGGTTAGGAAATGGAGGGAGAAAACTGTACTCTCCAGACACAAAATACATACCCATAGCCCCACCCCCACACCCCCAATGAACCACTTCCTTTAGCCACACCCCATCTGCCTCCAGTTACCATTTGGGATTAATTCACCATTTGGGTTAAGACTCTTACAATCCAATCATTTCTGCTCTGAACCTTCTTGCATTGTCTTACACATGAGCTTTTGGGGGACACCTCACATCTAAACCATAACAATAGCAGAGAAGAGAGGAAAGAGAAATGTTCTTTTCAGAGACTGAATTATCAAGGTCTGGATAAAGTGAAATCATAAATAATATTGAGAGTGTCTAGTAAGTTTATTTATGTGTTCACCAAATTTTTTATTTTCTCCTTTTTTTCCAGATTTAGTGAGGTATAGTTGACAAATAAAATGATACATATTTAAGGTGTATGATATGATTCTTTGATATTTGTATATGTTGTGATGATCCAAAATTTCAATCAATAATACATCCATCACTTCATTTAATAGTTACCATTGTGTGTGTGTTATTATCTTAGCAATTTCAGTGTATAATGTTTTTTTTATTAACCATCCCATAAATTGGATCTCAAGAATATGTTTACTTTATAGCTGAAAATTTGTATGCTTTGATCAATATTTCCTCATTTCTTCCCTCCCCTAAGAAAATATAGTTCAAAGAAAAAAAGTAAGGCTACTGATATTCAGTGATCCATCTTGAAAACACTTTTATCTTGATCTCAATCTTGGAAAAGAAAAAAAATCCCAATTTGTCTTCACATGGGACATATCACAATTTACTCTATTACCACAAATTTTATTTGAATTCATCAGCTTAATATTGTAATTTGGTTGAAAGGTATTTGAATTTCACACAGGACCCCAGTGGTATAATATACTATACCAATTTTTTAATGACAATATCAAAATCTGAAAAGCAATTTACAACTAACTTAAGTTCAGGTTTGGTGCACATGCCTGACAGATACTTGTTGGTAAATTAAACAAAGAAAGTGACTTTTTAAATGGTGAAAGGTTTAGGAATAACTTGGGCAAAAGTCACCTGTGACATTCCATAGTCAACTAAAAATAAGCTGCAATCATCCCCTACCCTGGAAATTGTGCAAAAAGCACAAAATGTGATTGACTTATGTGTATTTTGGAAGATGTATATTGCTAGGTGCTATAGCCCAAAATACATGAAAGGAAATATTTTGCAATGTGATCCTGAACAAGAGCAGGCTATTTCTGAATTGATCCACTCCCAGATTTTACTCGAAAGTACCTACAACTTTCATATACACAGATGAATTATCATGCCAAAAGTTTGTCAGAGATGCCGAACAGTATACACTAGGGTTTTGGACCAGAGAATTTCCAATTATGATATTAGGGTTCATGACATTTTAAAAACAATTATTGGCCCATTATTGCATATTAATTGAAACTGTCCCCATTACTGAAGGACTTAATCTTGTAGCCTGAAATACCTAATAAAGTCTTTAATTATTCCAGAAACTTTCTAATAATGTACAGTGTGCTCTGAAGAGTTGCATAATAAAATGAAAAATATTTGAATAAGACACACTATTGTGAAGGCATGTAAGGACATAATAATTGTATACATGAGCAGATAACCTCTTTTCCTCTAAGGTCAATTGTAGGACCACCTAAGAAACTGATGAATCTTACTGCAACAAAAAACAGTGCACTATGAACAGTTCCCAGTTGATAACATTTGATGTTTCAGTAAGCTGTTTTGCTGCTGTGACTAAAGGACCCAACCAGCACAATTGTATGGGGAGGAAAAGTTTATTTAGGGGCTCACAGTTTCAGGGTCTCAATATATAGACAGCAGCCTCCATTCCCCGGGGCTTGTGAGGCAGGACATCATGGCAGAAGAGTGCAGAGGAGGAAAACAGCTCATTTGATGAGCAGGAATCAGAGAGAGGGACTCCACATTCCAGATACAAAATATATACCCCAAAGCCATGACCCCAATTCTTACCTCCTCTAGTCATACCCTACCACTTCAGTTACCACTTAGTTAATCCCTATCAGAGGATTAATTCAGAAATTGGGTTAGGACTTGCACAACCCCACAATCCAATCATCTCTCCCCTGAACTTTCTTGCATTGTCTCACACGTGAGCTTTTGGGAACACCTCACTTCCTAACAATATCTGTTGATTGACAAAGCATTTGGTTTACAGATGGAATTTCTTAGGTGGGTGTACAGCATCCCAGCTGGATGGATGACATGCTACTACCAAATAATAACATGAAACTATGATTTAGAAAGTTAATAAACCAGTTCAATACATTGAATTGCAGTGAACAACAATAATTCCATAAGGGTAATTGTGTGTATACTGACCCATGAATGATAGCCAATGGATTGGTTGTGTGGTTAGGCAGATAGGAAATCAAAAAAGTAGGTTATTATAGGGATGCCTATATATGACAACACCCTATTGAAAGCACTATGTGAATTTAAGGGATGCATTCAAATAGGGCATGCCGAAGCCTATTAGAAGAACTCCATTGCTGGACTGGAAGGTTACTGGAAATAGTGAAAATTTTGGTACATTTAATTTGAGATGGTCACCTGAATTATGAAATTGAAAAGACATGGTAGAGTTTCAGCAGCAACATGAAGTTGGAAAACAGTCTCAGTAAAAGCCTTTGAACTAAGGGTGACTGCCTTTGTCCCCAATTTAGAATCCAGAAATAACTGAACCAAGGCCAATTGTGATGACACTTATTCATAATAATATATGGGTATTAACAAAAGTCAATTTTGTTGGGAAAGTAGTATAAATACTTTCTGAAATTTTTACTGACTTGTCCTGTAATAAAATTAAAACTTTCCATGAACATAGTACCGTATTGTGTAACACCAGCATTATTGATAAGATTCAAGTACTTCATTCTTAAAAATCATATGATAATACTGATATGGATTATCAAATGTATTAGAATTTTGACTTAAAACCTTCTCAGAATATAATATTGATATAAAAATAGCAGAAAATTGGATTTAACTAACCATTGGCTAATTTCTATTTTTAATAGAAACAAGTAATAAAATCAGTATCAAAATATGAAAATGTACACATTGACTTTACAGGATTAGCTGTTTGTATCCCTATCTCATGGACTATCCAAAACATTCATGCTGATATTATGACTGTATTTATTAAATAAGTGCCAAAATAAACATGATGATCATTTTGCTATAAGAGAATCTAGGTCATGGGATGATGGGATGAAGTGCATGGGAAAGGGTTAGTTCAGCAGAGTTGGGTTGCTCAAATCCTACATAATTCTCAGAATGCCTTTTTTAGGATTATCTCTTGACTGATTAAAAGTTGAGCTCTGAGACCTTGGGATATTTTGTCTTATAAGAGTGCTTTTATATTATTGAGAACTTATACCTCCTGATACTAGTCTTATTTCATTGTTTATACTAACAATGCAATTTATGTTGAATGCCTAATTTAGCTTTGGATTCTGTAGCTGAAGTCAGTTCTACAGGTGTGGCATAACAACCTGAGCAACCTCTTATCAAACCATGCACCACGGGTTAAGTAAGCATCCTTGGTTGAAGATGCTTTAGATGTCATCATTAATCTTTGCTTAGAAATTTAAGTACAACTGTGAGATTCCATTAAGAGTGGACACTTGGAAACTTGTATCTGGTTTTTCCTAAATTCACCATGTGTATTTTTTCTTTGTCTGATTTTAATGTATATCCTTTTGCTATAATAAACAATAATCATGAGTATAATGGTTTTTATATGACCTGAATCATTCTAGTGAATCATCAAGCTTAAGGGTGATCTTAGAGATGCTTAACACAGAAATTGAGTCAATCGAATCCTATGTAAGGTTAGGCAGAGTTGATTGTTCAATAGACTGAAGATAAAGTTCAGGAATAAAAGCATATGTATGACATTCAGAGTAAGTATACAAAATCCCTAAGTATTTGGTATTAAAAGTTGTTGTGGGTACCAACTTAAACATTTTTTTCATAATGACTCAATATATGGCATTGTATTTTTTGTGTTTAGTTCTCTGAATGTTTACTCTCTACTCTCAAGCATCTAATATTTCCTTTCCACATTTCAAGGGTACTTATCAGCTAGGTCCTTCTGGGGCCTGCAGGATAGGTCACTCCCAGAACACCAGAAATCCATACCCTTATTTTTAAGAAGGGAGAAATACTAAATATTTTCCTGTTATCACATTACTTTCTCCATCTTGTTTAAAGTTTTCCTTTTTCCCTTTCACTTTTATGAATACTATCCCAAATGAGTCACTCAGAACTCTTCTTTTGGCTCCTGTTTCCTAATCACATGGTACACTTTTCTGCATACTATTTTTCATACTACAGCACATTCCCCATTATTGAAAGGCATAATTAAACGATCCACTTGCTTATTTTATGTATTTCCAAATATATTTAAACTGTGTATGTGAATGCTTCCTAGATATATATTTGCAGATATAAAAATAACTTCATAGATAAATATTTTTACATACAAAGTAGTCAAAGAAAATGACAGATATCAGTTTTTTTTTTTTTTTTTTTTTTTTTAAAGTACAGCCCTCTTTCTTCTCCTCTTCCACTTTGGGAAAGATTGCCTTTCACTCTACCTAAGAAAATGCTAGGCACAAACTTTCCCATTTATCTCTGCAGGCAGAGTGATTAGATCATGGCCTACGTGAACGAAGAAAATGTTTCGGTATCATGTATTATGCTTCTAGGAAAAAGTTGTAAACTTTGAATAAAGAATGCTATGCCAAAATAGAAGCCTGCTCTCCATTTCTGTATTTAGATTTCACAATTCATAGAAATATTAGCTGAACATCTTTTAACTATTTTGCAACATAAGTGGAAAGTCAAAAGAAGATAACCTAACTTTGTGATGTTTCACTAAATGAATGATGACTACTTGTTTTCCCATTATGCAGAAAAATAAAACTTTACTGTTTTGAAGTGAAGCAAACTAATAGATTCATAGAAAACACTGATGAGCTTGCAAAACCAAAATAAAGGTGCTAACTTAATTTTATATTAAATGGAATAAGCAGTTATTTATTCAACTTAAAAATATCAGGCATATCGTAGGTTATGAATAGTCCAAAAGCTGAAAATACAGACATTAAAAAATTCAAACTGTTGCAGCCAAAATCAGTACATTTTAATCAGATTTAATCACAAAGGTAGATTAAGTAAGATTTTGGTAGAAAATACTTTCACATCTTTTAGCATATGAAAGTATCTCATTATTGATGAGGTAGGTATAGGAATGGGCAATGTTTCACCCAGTGCCCTGAATCTTTTGAAGCTACTCTGTCTGCAGAATGTGCTTTCAATTACTCTAGAAAATGAGGTGAGCAGAGATAAGGCTTTTTCTATATGGGAATGGTATATTGCATCATAAATTGAATGGTCATTTTATGTTTATTGTCTAATTCTGACATTCAGCAGGTCACTTCATCTAATGAATAAGCCACACTAGCAATTACCCATTTTAAGAAGTCCGTTATTAGCTCAAATTAACATGTAGCAAAGAGGATTTGTTATAGGGCTTCCCTCAAGTTTCAGCATGATAGACTAACAAGGACCATACAGGTAATTAAGAAATATGGCAGAGTAAATAACCCATATAATCCCTTTGGCACTTATCGGAAACTTATAACTAGGAGAAGATTTTCTGAGAATGCAAGTATATCACAGAAGCTCACTACTGTTTTAAGTTATTTTTGTTCCCATGTTTTATTTCCCTGAAGTTCCATAGGGAATTACCCTCATCCCTGTGTTGGCTTCCATACTGATAAAAGTGGTAAGCTGAGATAGTCTTCACTTTGCTTGGCTGTTTTTCATCGCAGGTGAAGGAGGATGACTCACCCAATGAGGCACACCTACATTTGCAGGATGCCCTTGTAGTTCCTAAAATCTTGCCCTCTGTCCTGTGGCTGGTCCTTGCTCTGTGTTTTTGTACTGACTGTAGCTTTGTTTTTGCATGAAACTCTTGTATAAAGAATTCTAATACTTTTTACTAATTCTGTTTTTCCTCTTTTCCTTTGGATAGAGTCATCAAAATTTAGAAGAGGCTAGCTGATATTTTTCTCAATTCCTTCTCATAAGTTTCCTGGTTTTATTTAGAAGTGCTGACTTTTCTGATTTTACAATTGAATATTTAAAGATGTATTTTTGACCACTTCACTGCTATTTTGAGAGAAATCATAGGAATTCATTTGATGTTTAGGCATCATTACAAATATGATATTTTGATAATAAACTTTATGTATTTTGGATCACAATAAATAATTGTACAGTGATTAGTTGCTGTTAAACATAAACACAGACATATAGAATAGAATGATGAGTTCTGTACCTCTTTGTATTAATGTCTCAAAACATTACTATTTAAGAATAGAACATATGAATTACCTAAACTGAACGAGGAGGACATACACAACTTAAATAAACCAATTTCAAGCAATGAAATAGAAGAGGTCATCAAAAGCCTACCAACAAAGAAAAGTCGAGGACCAGATGGGTTCTCAGCCGAGTTCTACAAAACCTTTAAAGAAGAGCTCATTCCAATACTCCTCTAACTATTCCATGAAATAGAAGAGGAGGGAACACTCCCAAACTCGTTCTATGAAGCCAATATCACCCTGATACCTAAACCAGACAGAGACACATCGAGAAAAGAAAATTTCAGACCAATATCCTTAATGAACATTGACGCAAAAATTCTCAACAAAATTTTAGCAAATCGCATACAAATATATATTAAAAAGATAGTGCACCACAATCAAGTGGGTTTTATCCCAGGGATGCAAGGTTGGTTCAACATTCGGAAATCAATAAATGTCATTCACCATATCAACAGACTTAAAGTTAAGAATCACATGATTATTTCAATAGATGCAGAAAAAGCATTCGATAAAATACAGCATCCCTTCATGCTCAAAACACTAGAAAAAATTGGGGTAGTGCGAACATTCCTTAATATTATAAAGGCAATCTACGCTAAGCCCATGGCTAATATCATTCTAAATGGTGAAAAACTGAAAGCGTTCCCCCTAAGAACTGGAACAAGGCAGGGATGCCCTCTTTCACCGCTTCTATTCAACATCGTCCTTGAGACTCTAGCCAGAGCAATCAGACAAACCAAAGAAATTAAAGGGATACGAATAGGAAAAGAAGAACTCAAACTATCCCTGTTCGCTGATGACATGATTATATATTTAGAGGAACCTGGAAATTCCACCAGAAAACTTTTAGAACTCATAAGTGAATTCAGTAAAGTAGCAGGTTACAAGATCAATGCTCATAAATCCAATGCATTTTTATACATAAGTGATGAATCTTCAGAAAGAGAAATTAGGAAAACTACCCCATTCATAATAGCCTCAAAAAAAATAAAATACTTGGGAATCAATCTCACAAAAGAGGTGAAAGACCTCTACAATGAGAACTACAGAACACTAAAGAAAGAAATTCAAGAAAACCTTAGAAAATGGAAAGATCTCCCATGTTCCTGGATAGGCAGAATTAATATTGTCAAAATGGCTATACTACCTAAAGTGCTATACAGATTCAATGCAATTCCAATTAAAATCCCAATGATGCACCTTGCAGAAATAGAGCAAGCAATTATGAAATTCATCTGGAAGAATAAAAAACCTAGAATAGCTAAAGCAATCCTCAGTAGCAAGAGCGAAGCAGGGGGTATTGCAATACCAGATCTTCAACTCTACTACAAAGCAATAGTAACAAAAACGGCATGGTATTGGTACCAAAATAGACAGGTAGATCAATGGTACAGAATAGAGGACATGGACACAAACCCAAATAAATACAATTTTCTCATACTAGACAAAGGTTCCAAAAATATGCAGTGGAGGAAAGATAGCCTCTTCAACAAATGGTGCTGGGAAAACTGGAAAACCATATGCAATAGAATGAAATGAAACCCCTATCTCTCACCCTACACAAAACTCAACTCAAAATGGATCAAGGACCTCGGAATCAGACCAGAGACCCTGCATCTTATAGAAGAAAAAGTAGGTCCAAATCTTCAACTTGTTGGCTTAGGATCAGACTTCCTTAATAGGACTCCCATAGCACAAGAAATAAAAGCAAGAATCAACAACTGGGATAGATTCAAACTAAAAAGCTTTCTCTCAGCAAAGGAAACTATCAGAAATGTGAAGAGAGAGCCTACGGAGTGGGAGAATATCTTTGCCAACCATACCTCAGATAGAGTGCTAATTTCCAGAATCTATAAAGAACTCAAAAAACTCTACACCAAGAATACAAATAATCCAATCAACAAATGGGCTAAGGAAATGAACAGACACTTCACAGAAGAAGATGTACAAGCAATCAACAGATATATGAAGAAATGTTCAACATCCCTAGTAATAAGGGAAATGCAAATCAAAACTACCCTAAGATTTCATCTCACCCCAATTAGAATGGCGATTATCAAGAATACAAGCAACAATAGGTGTTGGCGAGGATGTGGTGAAAAAGGAACACTCATACATTGCTGGTGGGGTTGCAAATTAGTGCAGCCACTCTGGAAAGCAGTGTGGAGATTCCTCAGAAAGCTTGGAATGGAACCACCATTTGACCCAGCTATCCCACTCCTTGGCCTATACCCAAAGGACTTAAAATCAGCATACTACAGAGATACAGCCACATCAATGTTCATTGCTGCTCAATTCACCATAGCCAGATTGTGGAACCAACCTAGATGCCCTTCAGTTGATGAATGGATAAAGAAACTGTGGCATATATATACAATGGAATATTACTCCGCAATGAAGAATGATAAAATTATGGCATTTGTAGGCAAATGGTCGAAATTGGAGAATATCATGCTAAGTGAGATAAGCCAATCTCAAAAAACTAAAGGACGAATGATCTCGCTGATAAACGGATGAGGACATATAATGGGGGGTGGGAGGGGTTAGCATTAGGTTTAGGGTTAGGTTTAGGGTTAGGATAAGGAGAGCGGTAAGAATGAAGGAAAGAAGGACTGTATAGAGGGAAAAGAGGGGTGGGAGGGGTGGGGGGGAAAGGAAAAAAAAATAAACATCATTGCCCTATGTAAACGTATGATTACACAAATGGTATGCCTTGACTCTATGTACAAATAGAGAAACAACATGTATCCCATTTGTATACAATTAAAAAAAATAAAGAAAGAAAGAAAGAAAGAATAGAAGACCTTTATTGAACCAAGAATTCCTTCATTTCACCTGTAGACTAAGAGATTTGGTACTGGCTACCAGGAGGATCACTGATTGGTTGAAAAATAAGTAAACAAAAACATAAAATATGTTCAACAACAATAGAGTTACAAGCATGAATTACTTTAAGAGGTGTTTTAAAATAAATACTATAAACTGAACAACTACAACAAAATACACTCAAATAGAATTACCAAAGCCAAATGATATGGGTATTTTAAATATCCACTGTGGGTAAATGCATAGGGAGAACTTATTTTCAGTGATCTATAGGAAATTTTAATAAAGTGGTGAAAACAATTATGAATGAATAAGTATTTATAAATTAAAAATTGAACTTTTTTACTTCTCTAGAGTTTGACTATATAATATATAATGTATCATATAATTATATATACATGTATAATGAAAATGATTTATATATATGTATATAACTTTCAGAAGACTTAATATAGTATTTTCATGCATGAATTACATTAAAATTGCTCAAGTGTTTGATCTATCAAATATTTTAATATGATCAAAATATAATTTTTCCTAGTAGCATTATCATTATGATTTTAATATTTAGAATATTATTAAATATTTGGTAGGCAATTAACTGATACTAACTACTCAGGTGATAGGTATACTTTCTCCCGCTAAAAGAACCTTCGAATTTAGCCAAAGCAAAGGATTATTTAAGGTCTGGAATTATTGGGGCAAGGACTTAAAGAGCTGAATACTTTTCTAAACATTAACATTGCAATATATTTTTGGAATGAACCAAAATCTTGGTGTTCAATACTACAGTGGGTTAGTTCACATGCTGAAGGCAGATCTCTTCTGACACAGTAACTAAAAAAATGAATAGCAGCGGGGGCAAAAATGCACTGCTATTTGAGTGAGTTAGATCATCAAAGAAAGGCTGGATGATACAGGTGCAAAGCTTTTTGTCTTCTGTCAAGGCAAGCCTCTAGTACCCACTGGATGGATAGAACAGGACTACTTCCATTTGCAATGGTGTAACCAGTAGGGGATTTCAGCACTAGTTCTTGTATAGGCAGTGTTTTCTAATATTGAAAAGAAAAGAAAAGAAAACAACAAAAAAAATGGTGTCATGGAGAATTATTTATACTGGGAATTTAGGGAGTAAAAGGAGTTTGTGATTTTATATTATTGGATAATGATATTTTTCCAAAGAGGGAAATATTTGTTTTAATTGTAGATGCTGCACAAGAGAAACACAATTGCTTACAATATTTTGATAAAATATTTCTCTACCAGATTTTAAACTTGTTAGACCCCATATAGTTCAGTATTAGTCACTGAAGTTTTGCTTATGTTCATTTACTGCCACACTGTAGCCAGGAGTACAATGTCTAAAATTTCCAATATTTTCTTTAATTCCAATATTTTCTTTTAGGGTCAAGTTAAAGTTTGAAAGTAGGATTCAGGATAGAGATAGATTCTTGGTCAGGTTCCATTGATGAAGAGGTATTAAATTCTGTTATGTCATAGATTCTTATAAAGCATGCATTAAAAAATAAATAGCTCATAGAAAATACTGAATGTGAAGAACTATTTATTCATTTCACAATATTTTTGAATACCTACTTAATATGTGCAAGGTCTGTTTCTGTGTACTTGTACTACAACAGTGAACAAAATAGAGATGACTCTACCCTCATGGATATGCATTTATGTTCTAGAAGAGTTAGAGAGATAATAAATCATCATAACAAATAAGTAAGCTTCCATTAGAAGGTTATAAAAGTTAATATAAAATTAAAGCCAGATAAGAAAGATATGAAAGGTGTACAAAAGGGTGCAAAATAGGAGTTGGACTTTTAAATCAGGTTATTAGGTTTATTATCAATTTAGTTTTCTGCTTAAGAAAATTCAGATCAGTGAATCAGTGAGAAAGCTATACAAATTGGGCCTCATTTGAAGAAGTAAAAGATCCACATCTCAATATCATGGCAATTATACAAATTCAGAGTTAATTAACCTTTACTCAGTTCCTACTACTTGCCAAGTTCTTTTATAAGAGATAATCATTAATGCCATGTTGATTAAATAACAACCATGCAAAAGCTGTTATCATTTTCCAGGACATATTGACGCTCAGGGAGGTTAAGTGAGTTGCTTAGAACCACAGTGGAAAGTGACCTGAGGCTGGAAATTTAAGATCACTGCTGAAAAGAGAGTGGTCATTTAGCAAGTTGATTTGACATAACTTCTTTTAATTAGTTTGACAATTGTTTTTAATTTTATTTCTTTAAAACTCAAACAGTGGACATAAGTGAGTTATAAATAAAACTCTAGTTTTACTTCTTTTCTTCTTATTACTTTATATTTTAGACATGGTTTACTGATTGATCATAGGTGTTGTCACATGAATTATATTTCTTGGTATCAATAAACAAATAAGTACTTACAGTTAATTGATCATTGAAGTGGAATATTGAATCATAGGGAATTTACAATAATATATTCAGATACTAGAGCAATATAACATATCAAGAAATTGATTCATTGCATATTTATAAGCAAACACAGTTGTTGGGTAGATATTGGAAGAATTTCTACTTCTACTCCACAGTTAAAATTCTTCAGCTCTAATGTGCTATAAGGATATTTCACATCAAGTAACAAGAAAAAATATCAGGTAGCACATTCAATACTATGCTTGGAAATTCCTTCATCTAGTTCAATTATATCAGGCATATTTTAATCTCCCTATCAATACAGACAAGAGTGTTGTTAAGCGTTTTCCCCCTTGATAGAAAAGGCATTTCCTGTTTTCAAGTTTTAGTTGACATTTTCCTTATTTATTATATTGGATAAAATAGTGTGCCAAATTCACTGGATAAATGAGTGCCCAGATAGCTGGCAAAGCATTTCTAGGTGGGCTGTGATAGTAGTTTTAGCAGAGATTATGGGTTCAATCAACATTCTTAGTAAAAATTACCCTCATTAATATGGATCCATACCATGATATCCATTGAGAGCTTGTGAAGAACAAAAAGTCAAAGAAAGCACACATGTTTTTCTGTTTGACATTGAACATCTTCTGTCTGCTGATATCTGGTCCTCCTGGTTCTTGGCTCTTTCAAATTAGAGCAGGACTTACACAATATGCCCACCACCCCTTAGCTGCCTCAACATCCCTGCCCAACTCGGACCTTCAGGCTCAGACTGAAATACACCACTGACTTTCCTAATACTCCAGCATGCAAACTACACATAATAATTATTATAAAAAAACTGGTTCTGGCTCCCTAGAAAGCTCTGTCTGGTAAATCCATTGTTTAATTTTTCCTTGCCATTTTTCGTCCTTTATTTTTGAACAATATCCATAAAAGCAGATTTCTACTATTTTTGTTCAAAACATTTTAGGTTTCTTTGTATACTCTTCTCAAAATTCCTTTGCTCTTCATCTACATTCTTACATATTTATTATGGCAACCACTAACATCCAGTTATGTACTGTTCCAGGATCAATTAAACCTTAATTGAAAAATATTCACTAATTATCTTACAACATTAGTAGGATAATGGCTTAGTGCTGACCTAGGTTCTGCCACAGGGTTACAATCAAGGTCCTGACTTGGCTGACATTATTTTAAGGTTCCTCTCAGAAGATTCCCTTTTGTTATGGCTTGGATATGGGATATTCCCCAAAATTTCCTGTTAATTCAGGAATATTCAGAAATAAAATGATTAGGTTTTGAGAGTTGTAACCTAATCAGCCCATCCTAATTATAATGGACTTACTGTGTGGTAACTGTAGGCAGGTGGGTATGACTAGAGAAGGTGGATCACTGGGAATATGCCTTGGAAGTATTCTTTCTATAGAGTCCTCTCTCTCTCTCTCTCTCTCTCTCTCTCTCTCTCTCTCTCTCTCTCTCTCTCTCTTTTCTGTCTCTGTCTCCTAACCCTGCCATGTGCTGAGCAGTTTTCCTGCTCTGGATTCTTCCTCCAGGGAATGCTGGTTTACCTTGAGCCCAGTGTAATGTAGTTGATTGTTTATGAACAGGAACTTCTTAACACTGTGAGTCAAACCTCCTTTAAGTTGTTATTTTTCAGGTATTTTGTTCAAAACAATGTAAATTAAACATGACTAAAACAAGGTTGGTACTGAGTAGAGTCATTATTGTGACTAGAAGCTTTTGAATCTATTTTGTGGAAGGAATTTGCAAAAGTTTAGAGATGTAGGTGGAAAAATCTTTAGGATGCTATAAGTGGAACACAATGGATGATTCTGGTGGGAGCTCAAAAGACCAGAAGGCCAAAGGATTGCACAGTGTTTGTGAGGCTTCAAAGGAAAAAAAAAAAATGGACTTTACTGGGAATTGTACTAGAGCCATTGATCTTATATTCTCACAAAGAACTTGTCTACATTTCCCCCTTGTCCTGAGACTTTCTGTAAGACTGAATTTAAAGGTTATGAACTCATTAATCTGGTGGAGGAAATTTCAGGGCAGCATAGCATTCATTCAGTATTATGGATATTGCTGGCAGCTTTGGTCATGTTTAATGTGAAATCTGAGAGCCAAAAGAAGAGCTGAGGGATTTTAAGAACTTGAAATTTGGCCAGAAAAGTGAGATGAAGGAAGGTAAGCTGGATGAAGACATTACAACTCCTAAGGAGATGCTAAGTAGTTTGCATAGAGACAATAGAAAAGATGGTTTGAGGGCATCACAGGAATATGCAACAATATTCACAACAGGCTCCACAGTAGAGATAAAATTCCTTTGAAAATAGATCATAGGGTACCCTAATCACAGATAGGGGCTTATGAAGTTGATTTATCATACTATCTGCACTGGCACTCAAAGGATGCTTTAACAGTGATTCCAGGGAACTCAGCTATTATACCTGCAGGCAGCAGATATTGGCATCATCCACATGGTGCTGGCCTTGCAAGAATGTAGGATACTTGAGTTAAGGGGTCTTGAGGGTTTTTACTGAAATTTTAAAGGAAGGTCAGAGAGGCCAGGTAAAGTGTAGCAGGGTCTGAGTGTCTGTAAACTGCTCCTGAGAGCACAACGCAGGAAGCTATAAAGGTTAAGTCATAGCTGAACTAGAAACACAAGTAATTAAGAGATGCCAGTAATGTGGACTCTCTAGAGAGAAAAGCTGTTGACTGTGAAGAAAATCAGACTGAGAGTGACTATGTGCCCTGAAATCAGCAAGGCCTAACAGATGAAATGGCATATATCCTATGGAAAGCATATGAAATATCCATGTGTCCTAGATGCTGTACATGATTTAAGGGCAGATTTACTATAACTGTTTGCCTAGCTAAGTATTGGTCTTGTTTTGGTCCTGTACCTTCTTTCTATGGCCCTATTTCATTCTTTTGAAGTGGAAATGTCTGTAGCACTGACTATTGGATAAATATAACTTGTTTTGGAGTTTTGTAAGTGCTCAGAGCCAAGAGTTTGCCTTGTGTCTCAGATGAAACTTTGGATTTGGACTAGACTCTCAGGTAGTGCTGGAGCTGTTAAAATTATGGAACTCTTGAAGATTGATTAAATATATTTTTCACTGTGAAAAGAACATTAGCTTTGGCGGGGGGGTCATGTTGAAATGTTATGAATTTCTTGTGTTGTCTTCCAAAGTTCCTGTTAATTCAGGAATATTCAGAAGTGAAATGATTAGTTTTTAAAGATCTAGCTCAATCAGTCCATTCTTGTTTAAATGGGCTGACTGGGTGGTAAGTTTAGGCAGATTGATTGTGGCTCAGTGGAGTATTATTGGGGATATTCTCTGAAGGGGTTGTGACCTAAATTAATCCACCCTGTTAGAATGCACTGGTAACTGTAGGCAGGTGGGCATGGTTGGAGGAGGTGAGTCATGGTGGTGTGACCTTGGAAGGGTTCTTTCTGCTGCCCCTTTCTCCTCTCTCTCTCTCTCACACCATCCTAAGTCCACCATGATCTGAAACTTTCTTCTCTGACCCCTTCCTCCATGATGTGCTGCTTGATCATGAGCCCAGAACAATGCAGTTAGCTGTCTATGGACTGAGACCTTTGAAACCATAAGCACCAAATAAATTTTTCTCCTCTAAATTGTTCTTGTCAAGTATTTTTGTCACAGTGATACAAAAACTAACTAAAACATCTAAACTCATCCATGTGGCTGTTTGAAGACTTCTTGCATTTCCTAATTAATGGCCAGAGATAAGAGTTACTTTTGCATAGTCCTGTCTTTAGACATTTAAGGGCATGCATCAGGTAGACTTCCTAGACAGAAACTGAGGAAAAGCAAAGCAGAGAGAATGAACATTGCAGGAATCATAGTCTTCCATAATCTTGGTATTGATATGCCTTCATTTTTGCCATATTCCTTGTTAGAGGCAAGTCTCTCAGCATAGCCCACATTAGAAGGTAAGGAATTATATAGGGTGTAAACCTAGAATTTATATAAAAATATCAAAAATATTTTCCCTTATACACCTTTGAGCCTGCAGTGAGTGTGGTCTTGCAAATTCTCAACATATCCTTAAGCCATCTTTCCTATGGTCTCTGTACAAAGTACTTAGCATCTCCTTAGAGTTTGAACCTAATGTTCATGTGCTGCAATGCCTCTAATAGTCAGGTATGGATTTCTGTGATCAAAACACTGGAAAAGAACAACATAGAGAAGGAAAAGTTTATCTGAGGCTCATGGTATCAGAGGTTTCATTCTATAGACACCAACAAAATTTCTGTGACCCTAGGTGAAACAATCTCATAGGGGAAAGCTCCAGTAGAAGAAAGCTGCTCAGCTCATGGTGGTATAAGCAAGAGAGGAAATGGGAAGGGCCACAATGAAATAGAACTCATTTGAGGCACACCCCTGGTAACCTATGTCTTCTAACCATGCCTTACCTGCCTGTATTACCTCCCACTTAGTACATTATAATTAGAATGAACTGATTAGGTTACAGCTGTCACAGTCCAATCACTTATCTCCAAACAGGAGGATTTGTATCCAAACTATAGCACACTTCTAGTTTTTGAGCTTCCAGATATGTCTTCAGTCAAACTATATACTTCACTGGTACTCTTAGCTTGCAGAAAGCATATTATGGGATGTCTCAACCTCCAAAATTATGTGAACCAATTTTCCTTTATCTACTACCAATTTATCTCTCTAGATCCTATAGTTCTGTTTCTCTGGAGAAATAATTTCCTGGGTAAACTACATGAACTTAATTAATGAATCTTTTATTAGTATATGTTAAGATAGATACATAGAACTATAGAAAAAACATGCAGCTAGTAAAAAAAACTAGAAAAATAATGACTGTCAGGAAATGTTTAATAACCGAATTAGTAAAATTCCCTGAAGTTGAATTACATAGTACTGCTAATGCTAAAAAAGGAAAAAGTGGTATCAAGAAGCAAAGCTAAAACAAGTTAAGGGCACATATTTTTTGTGCAGGAATATAATTAGAAAACAACTAAATATTCATTTTCATGATCTATATATGCTTGTAACTTATAGTTCTTTGGTATACAACATAAGGTCTGTTTGATATAATTTGATATAATTATATCTGACATAGATAAAACAAAATATTTTCATGTGATACTCCCAATCAAACCATGGAATAGGACCATATTTTGATGAGAAAACACTCAAATAAATTAAGAGGTTCACGTAAAGTCAGTGCATCTGATTTAATTGGTAGTGGAATCCCTCCTTAGGGATTTTTGCTTACTACTTAATGATATTTGTTGGAAAAACTTCCATCTTTTCTTCACAGTATCCCTCCCTTTTGTCCTTCCATGATATGGATTCCATCTCAAGGGCAGAGAGTGAGCACTTTGGCACCCATGATATCTGCTGGTGTCTTGATCTAGGACAAATTTCTTTTGTTTACAAATAACCCAATCTAAAGTATTTTGTTATAGTGACTTAATCGGATATTTAATCTATCTTTTACCTACTTTAAATAGGAAAATTTCTATTTCCCAAGTTTTTAGTATTCAAGTTTACTAGTTCTTTATACTGATACCTGATATACTATTGTATCTGTCTTGTATGTTTTTTTAATAAGCCATTCCCCAAAAGCTCTAGTGTGTTAATGCAGGATGTTCAGAGGTAAAAGTATTAGATTTTGAGAGCTGTAACCTAATCAGTCCTTCCTTGCTAGTTTGAATGGAGGAACTGGGAGATTACTAGAGATAAGTGGCGCACGAACAAAAGAGATGTTTCAGTGGCGGTATGCCTTAGAAGTGTTCATCTTCCCTGTGACCCCTTTCACTTGCTCTTTCTCTGCTCTCCAGCCATCATATCCTGAGCATTGATCATCCGCCAGGACCTTCTGCCACTATGTGCTGCCTTTCCTTAGGCCTAGAGGAAGGTCCTTGGCCAAACATAGACTGAGCCTCTGAAACCATAAGCCAAAATAAACTTACTATTATTTAAGTTATTCTTATTATATATTTTGGTCACAATGACTTATGACTAACACAATATCTAATATATTTTTATTTCAGATATTACATTTAACTATGTACTTTGAGTTTCCACATTCATTCTGAAATTCCCTCTTTACTATTTATTTATTTTTTTTTTTTTTGGAGATTGGATATAGGTGTGCTCTACCTTTGAGCTGCATCCCAGTCATTTTTTTTTTTTGAGCCATGATCTCACTAAATTACCATGACTCACCTCAAATTTGTAACCCTCTGTCTCAGCCTCTTAAGGTGCTGATCTTATAGGCATATGCCATCATGCTAAGTTCATTCTTTACAATTAATAAGATTACATACACTGTATATAAGGGTTCATTTGATATTGAAATAGTTTTTGTTGTGTTTATTTTTCAGAAAGTTTAAAACCTTTCATCTTTGGGAATCAAAGTGTTGTGGGTACATAGTGAGAGGAAGCTACTAATTTTTTATACTCCTTCTGCAGTCACATTCATTCAGCTGTCTTAGGCTTTTTAACTTAATTTTATTGAATTTTCTAGGATTCCTCATTTCCTACATTGTTTGTTATCCCGAAAGGAAAGTATGGATTTTGTATTGTCAACTTATTTCTTGTTATAAGAGCAAAGGTCTTGCATTTTCTACTCTACCCTCTCAGCTATGAAATTTTTCACATAGTAGAATACAAATTTGTTTTGCATTTTTAAAAGGTTTATTTGAAAGTCTACAGATCAGTTTGATAAAAAATCATCTACTCAGACTTTTATGATGTTTATCTTATGATAATTAATTTTATATGAAACTTTTCATTATTCACTTTATCAAATATTTTTCACTGATTTATTTAAGAATTAAATAGCCATATCATTGAAAAATAACTAGCATTATATTTTCTTAGGCAAAAATCATGTATTTTCCTTCATTTTTGTTTTATAGTTCAGAAAATTTCTTAGAGTTCTCAGTGACTATTTTACTCCTTAGAATCTTCTTAATTTATATAATTTTAGAACTTATGAAAAACTGAGCATTTATTTTAATTTTTTCAATTTTCAGATTATAAAACTAATTAGGCCTGAAATTATAGGAAATTACATTCATGTATCTGTTCAATACATTACTTTTTTTTCCCAGAATGCTTTTCTGATGCATCTCATGATCACAATTCATGTTCATGGATTTCTTCATAAATCCAAGAATTACCACTATCCATTACATTTTCATTTTAATGCCTCTGGTGTGATACTGAAGTTTGCATTAACAATTAAGTACTCTGATATAATGCAAATAATCCATCACTGATTAACAATAATAAGAATTATGTAACTAAATTCATAAGTCTGATTAACAATTAATAATTAACAATTAACAATTCATCACTGATTAACAATAATAAGAATTATGTAACTAAATTCATAAGTCTCTCAAATTTATGTAATCTTGGGAACCAAAATTCATAAAAATCTGCTTATTTACAAAAGTCCTTTTTCAATGTGCTAATGTTTTATCAATAGCCATTTGCATTATGTTATGACAACCAAAGATGTAAATAAAATAAATGTGTCCTGATTTTATCTATCTACATGGCATCTTTTATTATAATGCTGTTTATGTATTTCTTTATAAATGAATAAATGTTTACTTTAGAACAGATATATTATTTCAGACATACAGATAAAAACATTATTTTTACTGAGCAATCTTTTCCAAAGAGAATAATTTTTTCTATTTGTATACCTGAAGCAGATGCTTATTTTAAGACAGTTGGGATATGTATTCATCGCTGTGTGGTCCACTGTAATTTTAATGGCAAAGTAGAGCTGGTAGTGAAATTCACAAATTGTACATGTTTCTTGATTCAGAAATGTTTTTGCATAGTCTTGGAAAGTCATAGAAATTTTCAAAGGAAGCAAAAAATGTACATACGCTTTCACAGTATAACATGAAATTTCATAACATTAGAAGATACACAAATAAATGTTAGAAGAAATTCCACTTATATTTCCATGTTTGTTTTCACTGAGAAAGAACACATTTGTTCTCCCATTGTAACACAGCACTAGATCTGCCACAAAGCTGAGGTAGCCACAGAGGAGCACTGTTTTACCTTAATTCTTGCAATCATTCCAGAAATATTTCAGACATATTGCTGAGAGTGACATGCTTAAGCTTATTAGACAGGATAGGAAAAGGGGAAAAGGACACACTCAAGGGAGAGAGCAAATCCTCTCAGAAAGAAGTACTGCATCCCCTCTTGCCTTCCATTTTTTATTGGGAGTCACTGAGAAGTTTCCCAGAGTCCCACCCAGTTTTACCTTTTGACTTTTGACTGACAGCACAGGAAGTGTGGTGTCCTCCAGAAAGGATGACATGGTGCTCACAGAGTTCCCCTGTATTTGCTTCAATTTTCTTCTCCCTTATTTGGTTACAGCATTTGAATAACCCTCAGCAAGCTTTCTTTGTTAGAGTCTTGATGTTTTAGTTCTGCGGTGATTGAGGGTTGTGACATTATTTCCAGTGATAAGAGGGTCCAGGTCACTTGATAGAGTAAGGTCTGATGTTGAAATAATAGTTTTTCTTAATGGGCTGTGATCATCACTGGGGGAGGTTTTGACATACGAGGTCCCCATCTTCCAAATGCTGCATGTCAGATAAGACTCACTGTGGTTTTCAATCAACCTCCATAGTACTTTACCTGCTCAGCCATGCATGCATGAGTAGCTACCTAACACCACAAGTCTATATAGTTTTATTTGTAATAAAAGAAATAGGTAAATCAAAGAAAACTTGCCTAAATAATTTCAACATGGTTAATTGTGTCAGGAAACACTTCATAACTTAAGCATATTTTGAATACATTTTCCAACAACATAAATTATTACTTTATAAAACTTGTGTAACAGAAAATTAGACTTCATTTATTCCTCTTTTCTTTTAACAAGGAATAATATCACCTCCATATTTTCTACATTTGATTGTCTTGCTTTGCTAGAATAAGTCAAAATGAAGAAGAATTATCCAGTCTGTTTTCTTATTTGTACATTGTTGAAGAAGTTTTTACTTTCAAGTTAGGGTTAAGTTTTCAAGTTTGTGCTACCAGTGATAAGTTCTTTGGAAATAGTGAAATTGAGTACAAACTAAAATAGCACAGTCCATTTCACTTTGCAAAGTATTGGACTAAAAGTGCAAAGTATTTACAGCATATCATTAACAAAACCACTTCCCATAGTGCAATGGGACCTCAAAGGCAAGGCAGGAAAATCTTGAGAAAAACAAAATAATATAGCTTTCTAGCTCAAATTAAGTACCACTGCTATAAAGAACTTTAAAAAGTTTTCTTGGGACTATATGTTTAAAAAGCAATAGAAGCTTTGATTTAAGAACAATCTAGTTACGCTATATTCTATTGATCTTGCTGAATTTGAAGAGACAGAATTGACAGAATTGATAAACACCTTGTGTAATGGTACCTTTTTTTTCCCACTAAAAAGCTAGATTCTGCAAAAATGTTCACAACCTTACTAATGGGCATCATGAGTTTACTAATTAATTATTAACAAAATAAGCTATCCTTAGAATGTTGTTGTGGTGCTTTAAAGTTCCTTCACATTAGATAGCTCGAGGCAATTCCAAAACAACAAAAATAAATTCGTCATCATTAAATCATGATTGTCACTGGTAATTTGCATTTAATAAACAATGCAACCAATAAATATTCTTGTAGAGGTAAGTTGTTATTTAGGGTAGGGAATGATAAGTGTATTTTCCCAATGATACATGTTTTAGTTGTAATAGCTACAAGGTTTTCTATCTATGCTACAATATTAATTTATACTCCTACTAGTTATATACAGTTATATATATATAGTCATATATATATATATATATATATATACACATATAAAACTTAAATTTGGTAATACTAAATGTTAGTTAAAAATACATACATACATACATACATATATATTTGGTAATACTAAATGTTAGTTAAAAATACATACATATATGTATTAAAATTACATACATTAAAAATTTTTAACTAACATTTAGTATTACCAAATTTAAGTTTTAAGTACTGAAGCATAGATTTGTGGTAAAGTGCTTGCTTAGCAGCTCAGCATTCATGGGGCCCTGGGTTCCATTCTTGCCACTGCAAATAATAACAACAACAACAACAATAATAATAATAATAATAATGTTTTTACCTCTCTGTTGGGTAAAAATTTATTTGTTTAACAAATATTTATGGATGGTCCAATTTCTCAGGTCCTATTTGACATGGTGGGAATTCTGTAGTGAACAAACTAGAGCTAAAATTCCTGCCCTTAGAGAACATTGGTAGCAGATTATCATCTAACGCTCATTTATGCTCAAAGTGTGGAGAAGTTGGACATATTTTCTTTTACTTACATGACAATTTTCATAAATTGATTTTTCTTTGATTTTACTTATTTTGGGATATATTAGGTTTCTCTTATCAATTTTGTTTTATCCTTAAGAGTTAAAATTTTTTTAATTATGGGATCCATGAGGAGGTCTCAGCAATCACAGATAATTTTTCTTTGCTCAATTTGTATCAAAGTGAGGAAGTATCAGTATATTAAATCAATTTGTCAAGAGAAATAAAAAGTCAAACTGAAAAGAATTAGGTGATCTTTAAACACTGTAATTTAGGCTTTAAAAATGTCACCCTGATTTCCTAAATGCTGTCACATTTTGAAAAAATTTCACATAAATAATAATTTGAAATTTATTAAGAAATGTTAAAAAGAAAATTTTTTTATTTTAAAAATATTTCTTTTTTAGAACACCAGAAGTGAAATAATTGTCAAACTTTGATGACTATACTGTGGAATTTTAAAATATGCTTAATTAATACCTTTCACTTATTTATGACATTTTCTCCTTTTTTTAAAAAAAAAAATCTTTCTTTCCTTCTTCTAACCAAGACACTGGAAGAATGTCAGTGTACCAACCAAATCATCACCACCATCATCATCATCATAAAGTATTCTATATGAACAAGGTGTTCTGTTCTTCTAAATGCTGTGTGCATGTGTTTTCTTATTTAATCACAATAATAACACTCTATTGTAAATAATACTATTGTAATCCAATCTCATAGATATGCAAATTGGAGCAACATAGTTATTTAAACTTAGATAGCTAGTATTTTACAGAACAAGTCATATAACCAAACTTATCAGGCTTCAAAATGCACTTTAATAAAATTGAAATATAAGTCTACACATATTGAGACCTCAATTATTGGTCAGGTACTAAGATTGGACACTGAGTGAACACTAACACTTTATTTGCATAAAACAAAATAAACTTAATTATTATTATTGTTCCTCAGGAATCTAGTATAGAACAATGAAGTAACTTTCAAAAGTTCAAAGATTGTAATGGCAGAAATTCAGTTGTTATTCCTTGCTCTTTAACCTCAAATTCAAAAAATTCAGGAGCTAAAAACCAGTGATTTGTCCCTGTTGAACTTTTCCAGTTCTCTTTAGTTGACCTCTGTAGCAGTAGCTTTCTTACTGACCTCATCCCTTCTTTGCTCATTAACTGCTCTGATGGTTGTCCTTTTCAGTATCCTTTGGTCATGTCTATGTCTGAGTATCATATAAACAAAAAAGTGTTCTTGTATCTGTCATCAAAACCAATTTTTTTTTCTTTTATTACAAATATGTACTAAGCACAAAAAGATCCATCTATCCCCTCTGAGTTGCTGGTTTGTCTGTGGGAGGACAGGAACTGACACCTCATCCTCCTATTCTGACCATTATCAAGCACAAGGTGAATACTTTGCCATTTCTGTAAACAGCCTTAATTGTATTTTTATTGAGAGATGTCATATAAAGTTGGATGCAGTGGCACATACCAGTAAGCCCAGTAACTCAGGAGACTGAGGCGGGAGGATTGCATGTTTGAAGCCAACCTCAGCAATTTAGGGAGAACCTAATACACCATCTGAAATAAAAAGGACTGTGGTAAAATCCTTCTGGGTTCATTCCCTAGAACAACAACAACAACAAAATAATAATAATGACATACAAATCAATATGATTGACTATATTAAAGATATATAATTCTATTATTAAACATTTCAAGTTAGTAGCCAAGTTATCCAAGGACACAAACTAGTATCACTGACTGTAAAGTCCCACAGAGAAAGAGATGGAAGAAATGGCAGTATTCTCACATTTAAAATGTAATAGAAATAACTATGTAAAAATTTTTCTTGACGAGGCTTTAGATGTCACTGCTATCATTAGTTTGGGGAGGGCAAGTTCCACATAGTATCTCTGATACTCATTAGCTGGGAAGCCTGTGGATAGTGACTGCATTTCTGTGGGGGGTTTTCCATATCCCATGTGGATGTGGGGAAGAGTTTCTGTCAGAGGACAACGGTGCTGGTGATCAATTAAATACTAATAAACATATCTAATCAATAAACACAAGAGTCAATAATCTTTTCAAATGGAAGGAGGTGGGGTGGATCAGGACATACCAGATCTGGTCTCCAAAAATATGGAGGACCCCACCCTCACCTTTATTTATAGTCTCATAGATAAAGGGGCCAAGCCCAGGAGGGGCTGCTTCTGAGGGAACAGGATGGGGTGGAGTTAGGGAAGCCATTTGTTTAAAGAATTAGCATTTCCTCAGGGCTGAGCCACGTCTATACAGGGTCACCTACTCCCTGGTTGTCTGCAACAGTCCTTAATGACTGCCGTTCCTGGAGTCAGACCTCCAGATCCCACGACTGGGTCAAACCTGATTCTGCTAAACATGCATGGATCCACACATTTCTTTACAAGCAAACAATTGATAATAATATTTTATTATTGTTGAAGAGTAAATTAGATAATGTATGCCTAACTTCTGGCACATTAGAGATGCTTAGTGCATTATCATTGTCACATTTATCAAACTCATCACCATTTCAAAACAGAAATCTAAACCAACTTACTATACTTTTTATTAATTTTTAATTTATTCTAATTAGTTATACATGACAGTAGAATGCACTTAAGCATTTTGATAAATCATACATAAATGGAGTATAATTTCTCAATCATCTGATTGTGCATGTTGTAGGATCACATTGGTCAACATACTATACTTTTAAAGGTTATTTAGTAAAAATCAATACATATTTTAAAGAAATATTAACACAGTTTAAAGTTCCTTTTGTGTGTGTGTGTGTGTTGCTGGGGATTGAACCCATGACCTTGTGCGTGCAAGGGTTGCACTCTACCAACTGAGTTATATCCCTAGCCCCCAAAGTTCTTAACTTCATAAAACTTGCCAATTGCTTTGAAAAAGAATAAATGTTCACAGTTACTTCTTGAGATGATGTTTTTGCTATCATTCATATTTTGATTTTGTAGTGTGGCAAATTATTTTTTTTAAGAAAGGCTTAGTCTTCAGTCATTTTTTCTTTGTTCTTATGTAGTGCCAGGAAAAATATGTGAAAATATAAAATCTTAACAGAGAAATTAACTGCTACTCTCATGTGTGACTTTGACAATGTGACTCTTCATCCCATAGAGCACTCTGTGGTGACAGAGTTTGGTTAGTCCATGAACTTTAGCTCCCATTTAAGGAAAATGAAATGGATGAGACAGGGATACTATCACTGTATGAAGATAATCATTAACAATTCATGGGAGAGCAGCCTCATAAGGTCAGTGGTATGCTCATCTCAGATTTCTTCACATCAGTGCACAGAATCAGGAGGTAATTGAGCAAGTTACTGCTCTTCTTTTAGCACTGAAGATTTGTTGACTGTTGGTTGATAGGGAAAATGACATTATTGTAATATCATGCCCTTCACATTATCACGCTGTGCATGTAAAGAGACCATTTTATATCAGATCAGGCCTAAGATTTTGAATGAGGATGAAGAGAAATTTTGCAGATCCAGTTAAATCCCTTTGCTCTTAGAGGATGAATTATAGCTTTTACTAGAAGAGAGAATTAAGCTAATAGCTTTCAGGCAAGTCATGTGTTTCAAAGGCCAAAAGAGCTACTGAGATCTCTTGTGCCTATTTTCTTGGTTTTATTAAATATTTTATCATCCCAGAAAAATACCTTGAGCTTGTTGTTGCTGAAGAGGGCCCTGAAATCCAATACTAGGACAGTGCCATATTTATATGTCTATGTTGGGACTAATGAAACGTTAATTAACTCAGGCTGACTCCTTACTCCCTGGCGAGTGAGCAAGATCAAGGCCTCAAAGGCGGTTTCAATAGTTAATGACGATAAATCGGACCACCATCAGGGATTGGTTAACAACAGTTCCTCAAACGTGATCAGCTCGTGCTTGCCATATAGTCCTATGGGACTCTCGCACAAACCCCCGCCCCCCTTGCTGACCTTTAAGCTGATTGGTTCCCACCTAGACTCAACCCTACATAAAAACTGTGTGACTTCCTCAATAAACGAGTTCCTGCTGTGACTGGTCTCCCTGACGCGTCTGATTGTCCTCCGCCCGAGGGCTGGGTGCAGGCGGTCAGTCGGCTCTACCTAGCCCAGTCTGGTCTTATTGGGGTGTGTCCCCTTCCCTTGTGCTGGTCAAGAAGAGCAAGGGGGCTTAAGACCCCGACATGTCTACACTGAAGTTACTAGCTCTAAACAAGAATCCTCACCACAGATATATCTGTTTTCAAGGTGTATTTCAGTATTTACTTAGGGGTCTTTTCACTAAAACTATATAATAGGTAGGTATCACATTAAAGTATCTTCTTGTATTAAAAAATAGCACTAGACAAGTTAAACAAACACAAACATTTTTTCATACACATAAGCATACACATATGAATGAATATATAATCTTTAATGTTACAGATAATTTTAAAGAAATTACTTTTGTAATTTGAAAAAACTATTTTTTTCTTTATGTTTTGGTTGATGCATCAAAAATTTCTAATACCAAAACCACAGAAAGTAGACCACTTTTAAGCACTGGGGTAGCTAATGAAGAAATACTGGCAGGTAGGAATTGATTAGTGCAAATGTCTAAGGCTTAAAATTCTTCCCCCTTGCATTTTCCCCCTTATGATTAGATAATCTGTGTATTCTAACTGGCACCCAATGAAGTTGAAGAACTATCCTCCCACAGAGACTGGAAGGCAGGGTGCTATCCCTTTCAAAACTTACATTTCAAAGACATGGTTCCTAGGTCCTTAGAAAAGACATTTTCTTTGTTGTAAAACTGGCCAGAGGCTAGGGGAAGATTTATATACATTTCAAAGTGGCAGAGAAATAATTTACAATTCTAAGTTTTTGAAAGCAAACATTCTAAAGAAAGAAAGGTAAAGGACATATAGTTCCTGCCTACAGAGAAAGAAAATTGCCCAAAGTTTAGTCAAACTAGGGGGGAATATCAAGGATATCTTGGACATTAGCTACTCTTCCTATTATACCAACATTAACCCAAAAAGATATCAAATGAAGCAAATATACCATGTTTACTATACCAAAAAATGTTCATAAACAGTGATGTCTACGATTTAAAGGTTTTTATTATTTGGAAAGAACTTTAAAAGTTATAAACTTTACATATACGTTTTGAAATAGGAATTCTCTCATAGAATAAAGATTGAGTCTAAAGAAAATTTTTAATATGATAGTATTTAATCACCAAATATTTGACTGAGCTGAAATTAAGTACAGATTACTCTACCAAATGTAAATTTGGGAATAATTCCTAGATCGAGTAATATTCCTGTGGAATAGCAGCTCTTTGATTTCATTTATCTTCCTTAGTTTCTCTTTTTCTCATTCTATAATGTGCTAATACTAGTGTCTATTGCATACAATTTTTGTGAGAAATATCAAAGGAAATTTTGAGTACAAAGACTAGTCTAATAAAGGATATTTATAGTGTTGCTATAAAAACTGCATTGTCATTCTATCTTGATGCCTCCAAGGAGACAGTATTTTGAGGATTTCAGAACTCCAGATAGTCACCAATTAATGATGGCTTGATTTATGATTTTTTTCAACTTTATTATGGTTCGCATGCAAACATACACACTTCATTGTTGCTTTTCACTTTTAGTATAGTATTCAAAAAATCAAATAAACTATTTAACATTTTTTTGAAATAAGCTTTGTGTCAAATTATTTTACGCTATGTGTTGGATAATGAAAGCGTTCTCAGAATGTTTGAGGTAGACTAGGCTAACCTATGAAGTTTAGTAAGTTAGGTGCAGTTTTGACTTATTAATTTACATATTCCCATTGAATGTCAAGGAGCATCTCTCTATGTGATCATTGTGGTAGTTATCAATTATTTGTCTTTCTTATTTTGAATTTACACAAGATTATACATTATTTAGAACTTATTTTTTGGGTTTTATCATTTTTATTAATGGATACAAATAATTTTAAGTACAAATTATAAAATACAACTAAATGAAAATAGTTTTGCATTTACTACCTTTTATAGTAGAAGTATGCTATAATAGCAAAGCACAAAATTTATAGTGCTAGATCTTTAGATTCAATGGTTGTCTCCAAGAAGGTGGTTAACCTAAGATAAGTTAATTCAAATATCTACAATTCCTAATTATAAAATTTTAAAGCACAGAGAATAATGATATTTCTTATTTGGGGCTGAAATAAGTGAAAAAAACATGAAATATACTTAGAATATACAGGCTCAGAGTATGCCTTTTCTTTTTTCTTTTTTAATTTATTTTTCTTGTAAACAAATGGGATACATCTTGTTTCTCCATTTGTACATGAATTAGAGGCATACCATTTGTGTAATCATACATTTACGTAGGGTAATGGTGTTTGATTCATTCTGTTATTTTTTCCTTCCCCTCCACTCCTCCCACCCCTCTTTTCCCTCTGTACAGTCACTCCTTCCTCCATTCTTGCCCACCTCCTACCCCCCATTATGTGTCATCATACTCTTATCAGTGAGATCATTCATCTTTTGTTTTTTTGAGATTGGCTTATCTCACTTCGCATGATATTCTCCAGTTTCATCCATTTGCCTGCAAATGCCATAATTTTATCATTCTTTATGGCTGAGTAATATTCCATTGTATATATATATATATATATACCACATTTTCTTTATCCATTCATCAATTGAAGGACATCTAGGTTGGTTCCACAATCTGGCTATTGTGAACTGAGCAGCTATGAACATTGATGTGGCTGTATCTCTGTAATATGCTGATTTTAAGTCCTTTGGGTATAGGCCAAGGAGTGGGATAGCTGGGTCAAATGGTGGCTCCATTCCAAGCTTTCTAAGGGATCTCCACACTACTTTCCAGAGTGGCTGCACTAATTGCAACCTCACCAGCAATGTATGAGTGCACCTTTTCCCCCACCTCCTGGCCAACACCTATTGTTGCTTGTATTCTTTTCTTTTTTATTGTGAATAAATGGGATACATGTTCTTTCTCTGTTTGTACATAGAGTAAAGGCATACCATTTGTGTAATCATACGTTTACATAGGGTGATGTTGGTTGATTCATTCTGTTATTTTTTTCCCCTTCCCCCCACCCCTCCCATCCCTCTTTTATCTCTATACAGTCCTTCCTTCCCCCATTCTTGCCCCCCTCCCTAACCCTCACTCTAACCCTAAAACTAACCCCTCCCACGCCCCATTATGTATCATCATCCTCTTATCAGCAAGATCATTCTTCCTTTGGTTTTTTGAGATTGGCTTATCTCACCTAGCATGATATTCTCCAATTTCGTCCATTTGCTTGCAAATGCCATAATTTTATCATTCTTTATGGCTGAGTAATATTCCATTGTATATATATGCCACCGTTTCTTTATCCATTCATCAACTGAAGGGCATCTAGGTTGGTTCCACAATCTGGCTATGGTGAATTGAGCAGCAATGAACATTGATGTGGCTGTATCTCTGTAGTATGCTGATTTTAAGTCCTTTGGGTATAGGCCAAGGAGTGGGATAGCTGGGTCAAATGGTAGTTCCATTCCAAGTTTTCTAAGGAATCTCCATACTGCCTTCCAGAGTGGTTGCACTAATTTGCAACCCCACCAGCAATGTATGAGTGTACCTTTTTCCCCACATCCTCACCAACACCTGTTGTTGCTTGTCTTCTTGATAATCGCCATTCTGATTGGGGTGAGATGGAATCTTAGGGTAGTTTTGATTTGCATTTCTCTTATTACTAGAGATTTTTCCATATGTTTGTTGATTGTTTGTAGGTCTTCTTTTGTGAAGTGTCTGTTCATTTCCTTAGACCATTTGTCGATTGGGTTATTTGTAGTCTTGGTGTTGAGTTTTTTGAGTTCTTTATAGATTCTGGAGATTAGTGCTCTATCTGAAGTATGATTGGCAAAGATTTTCTCCCACTCTGTAGGCTCTTTCTTCACATTGCTGATAGCTTCCTTTGCTGAGAGAAAGCTTTTTAGTTTGAATCTATCCCAGTTGTTGATTCTTGCTTTTATTTCTTGTGCTATGGGAGTCCTGTTGAGAAAGTCTGGTCCTAAGCCAACATGTTGAAGATCTGGACCTACTTTCTCTACTATAAGATGCAGGGTCTCTGGTCTGATTCCGAGGTCCTTAATCCATTTTGAGTTTAGTTTCATGCATGGTGACAGATATGGGTTTAGTTTCATTCCATTGCATATGGATTTCCAATTTTCCCAGCACCATTTATTGAAGAGGCTATCTTTTCTCCATTGCATATTTTTGGCCCCTTTGTCTAGTATGAGGAAATTATATTTATTTGGGTTTGTGTCCATGTCCTCTATTCTGTACCATTGATCTACCTGTCTATTTTGGTACCAATACCATGCCGTTTTTGTTACTATTGCTTTGTAGTACAGTTAAAGTTCAGGTATTGCAATACCCCCTGCTTCATTTTTCCTGTGAAGGATTGCTTTAGCAATTCTGGGTTTCTTATTATTCCAGATGAATTTCATGATTGCTTGTTCTACTTCTGTAAGGTACATCGTTGGGATTTTAATTGGAATTGCATTGAATCTGTATAGCACTTTAGGTAGTATAGCCATTTTGACAATATTAATTCTGCCTATCCAGGAACATGGGAGATCTTTCCATCTTCTAAGGTGTTCTTTAATTTCTTTCTTTAGTGTTCTGTAGTTCTCATTGTAGAGGTCTTTCACCTCTTTTGTGAGATTGATTCCCAAGTATTTTATTTTTTTCGAGGCTATTGTGAATGGGGTAGTTTTCCTAACTTCTCTTTCTGAAGATTCATCACTTATGTATAAAAATGCATTGGATTTATGAGCATTAATCTTGTATCCTGCTACTTTACTGAATTCACTTATGAGTTCTAAAAGTTTTCTGGTGGAATTTCCTGGTTCCTCTAAGTATATAATCATATCATCAGCAAATAGGGATAGTTTGAGTTCTTCTTTTCCAATTCGTTTCCCTTTAATTTCTTTGGTTTGTCTAATTGCTCTGGCTAGAGTTTCAAGGACGATATTGAATAGGAGTGGTGAGAGAGGGCAACCCTGCCTTGTTCCAGATTTTAGGGGGAATGCTTTCAGTTTTTCACCATTAAGAATAATATTAGCCATGGGCGTAGCATAGATGGCCTTTACAATGTTAAGGAACGTTCCCACTATCTCTATTTTTTCTAGTGTTTTGAGCATGAAGGGGTGCTGTATTTTATCAAATGCTTTTTCTGCATCTATTGAAATAATCATGTGATTCTTGACTTTAAGTCTGTTGATATGGTGAATTACATTTATTGATTTCCTGATGTTGAACCAACCTTGCATCCCTGGGATGAAACCCACTTGATCATGATGCACTATCTTTTTCATATGTTTTTGTATGCGATTTGCTAAAATTTTGTTGAGAATTTTTGCGGTGATGTTCATTAAGGATATTGGTCTGAAATTTTCTTTCCTCGAGGTGTCTCTGTCTGGTTTAGGTATCAGGGTGATATTGGCTTTGTAGAATGAGTTTGGGAGGGTTCCCTCCTCTTCTATTTCATGGAATACTTTGAAAAGTATTGGAATGAGCTCTTCTTTAAAGGTTTTGTAGAACTCGGCTGAGAAAACATCAGGTTCTGGACTTTTCTTTGTTGGTAGTCTTTTGATGACTTCTTCTATTTCATTACTTGAAATTGGTCTATTTAAATTGTGTATGTCCTCCTCGTTTAGTTTAGGCAATTCATAGGTCTCTAGAAACTTGTTGATACCTTTGAAAATAGCTTCTAATTATGTTTTGTATTTCAATCGTGTCTGTTGTGATATTTCCTTGTTCATTCTGAATTTTGGTGATTTGGGTTTTCTCTTGTCTTCTCTTTGTTAGTGTGGCTAAAGGTTTATCAATTTTGTTTATTTTTTCGAAGAATCAACTATTCATTTTGTCAATTTTTTGTATTGTTTCTTTTGTGTCAATTTCGTTGATTTCAGCTCTGAGTTTAACTATTTCCTGTCTTCTACTACTTTTGGTGTTGGTCTGTTCTTCTTTTTCTAGGGCTTTGAGCTGTAGTGTTAGGTTGTTTATTTTTGAGTTTTACTTCTTTATTAAATGCGCTCCATGAAATAAATCTTCCTCTAAGTACCGCTTTCATAGTGTCCCAGAGATTTTGATATGATGTTTCTTTGTTCTCGTTTACCTCTAAGAATTTTTTAATTTCCTTCCTAATATCTTCTCTTATCCATTCCTCATATAATAGCATATTGTTTAATCTCCAGGTGTTGGAGTAATTTCTGTTTTTTACTCTTTCATTTATTTCTAGTTTCAATCGATTATGATCTGATAAAATACAAGGAAGTGTCTCTATCTTCTTGTATTTGCTAACATTAGCTTTGTGGCATAATATATGGTCTATTTTAGAGAAGGACCCATGTGGTGCTGAGAAGAAAGTGTATTCACTCTTCGTTGGATGGTATATTCTATAAATGTCTGTTAAGTCTAAATTATTGATTGTGTTATTGAGATCTATGGTTTCTTTGTTCAATTTTTGTTTGGAAGATCTGTCCAGTGGTGAGAGAGGTGTGTTAAAATCACCTAGTATTATTGTATTGTGGTCTATTTGGTTTCTGAGATTGAGAAGGATTTGTTTGGCATACATGGGTGAGCCACTGTTTGGGGTATAGATATTTATGATTGTTATGTCTTGCTGATTTATGGTTCCCTTAAGCATTATGAAATGTCCTTCTTTATCCCTTCTGATTAACTTTGGCTTGAAGTCCACTTTATCTGAAATGAGGATGGATATCCCAGCTTTTTGGCTGGGTCCATGTGCATGTTAAGTTTTTTCCCATCCTTTCACCTTTAGTCTTTGGGTATCTCTTTCTAAGAGATGAATCGCTTGCAGGCAACATATTGTTGGATCTTTCTTTTTTATCCAATCTGCCAGTCTATGTCTTTTGATTGATGAATTCAGGCCATTAATATTCAGGGTTATTATTGAGATATGATTTGTATTCTCGGTCATTTGACTCATTTTATTCATTTATTTGCTTATTTTTGACATGACTTGGTTCCTCTTTATTTGAGAGTTCCTTTAGGATATCTCCTCCCTTTGCTGATTTTCTTCTTTGTTTTTCATATCTTCTTCATGGAATATTTTGCTGAGAATATTCTGTAATGCTGGCTTTCTTTTTGTATATTCTTTTAGCTTTTGTTTATCGTGGAAGGATTTTATTTCATCGTCAAATCTGAAGGTAAGTTTTGCTGGGTATAAGATTCTTGGTTGGCATCCATTTTCTTTTAGGGCTTGAAAAATGTTATTCCAGGCCCTTCTAGCTTTTCAGGTCTGGATTGAAAAATCTGCTGATATCCGTATTGGTTTCCCCCTGAATGTAATTTGGTTCTTTTCTCTCACAACCTTTAAAATTCTGTCTTTATTTTGTATGTTAGGTATTTTCATTATAATATGCCTTGGTGTGGGTCTATTGTAATTTTGTGTATTTGGAGTCCTATAAGCCTCTTGAACTTGATTTTCCATTTCGTTCTTCAGATTTTGGAAATTTCTGAAATATTCTCATTGAATAGGTGTTCATCCTTTTGGTGTTTTCTTGAGCCTTCCCAATCCCACTATTCTCAAATTTTGGTCTTTTCCTGATATCCCATAGTTTTAAAGTATTTCCACTACTAATGGACATTCAGATTTTTTTTTTTTTTTTTTTTACGTTTACATAGGGTAATGATGTTTATTTTATTCTTCCCCTCCCCCCCACCCCTCCCACCCTCCCACCCTCCCACCCCTCTTTTCCCTCTACACAGTCTTCTTCTTTCGCTCTGCTTTGCTGTCCGTGTTTACCGCTCTGGCGGGGGGAGGGGCGTCTCGCCGAGTCACTCTACTTCACAAAGTTCTCTGCGTTCTGGGGCTACTCCTCCATCCGGGACGCCTCCCCTATGGGAGAAACTCACCCAGCGGCTTTGAGTTGGTCCCAAGTCACTATCTCCTCTTTTGAATCTTGAGTCCTGGAGCAACATGAAATGCAGCCGCCCTCTAGTCTGCCATCTCGAACCTCCACTCCCTGCTTGTATTCTTGATAATCACCATTCTAATTGGAGTGAAATGGAATCTTAGGGTAGTTTTGATTTGCATTTCTCTTATTATGCCTTTTCTCATCTCCAAACTATCAATATTATTAATTTCTACTGAATATATATTTTTCTTGATCTCATTTGCACACATTACACCCTGGAGTTCCATTATAAAAATAAATAATATACAATTACAAGAAATTTTGTGTTAAACTGTATGAACACCATGTTTTATGCAGATAAAAAAGATGAACAACTACCACTAAATGTTGAAATTCAAATATTTCCCATTCTTTTCCAAATTCATAATGCTCAGTTTAAAGATATAGTCAAAAGTATTTGAATTAAAAGAAAGAATGTGTCAAACATTTTAAAAATTTGCATGCTGATTTTCTATTTGAAAGTTATTTTTACAAATGCAAAGCACCAATTTAAATGGCTAAAACACATGTATACACACATGCACACATATGTAAGTAGACATCGAATAGGCATGTATTATGTATGTTCTAACCACACATATGTAAATTAGATATAAAGTCCATGTTTCACTACTTTCAGGAAAAATTATGACAGGTTTTTAAAGGGACAGAATAAGTTGGGTTTCAGTGGATTCCTAAGTGTTTTGTGGAATAAAATTTAGAAGTTAATCTGTGCTATAAGGGTCTGCACATTTCAGTACCTTAGGTAATTTGACAGATTGGAAAAAACTTTTTAATTGTAGGGGGTTATTGTTGATGAAAATCATTCGCCTTCATAGCAATGTGAAGGACTGGATAAACAAATGAACAATGGGTGACCATCTGCAAGGTTAGAACTCTAACCAACAAACCACTGCAACTGCTTGAAAGCAACCCCTTACGCCTAGTAAAGACCAGGAAGCTGGCCGGCTGCAAGTCTAACTTGCAGAAGTTCAGACTTCTACCTCTAGGAACATTCCAGGAATCCAAAGAATAACTTCTGTAACTTTAAGTGATCAGGACTTCATCAATAATTATTACCTTAAGCAAGATTTTCTACTTTCAACTTAGGATCAGAAAAACCAGAGGAAGTCAAATATGCTATGAATTTCCCATTCTTCTATCTTTGAGTCTCTGTTAGAAGCAAGTGATGGTGGCTGACCTGCTTGAAGTAGCGTTTAAAAAACAAATTTTTGTATTCTCATTTAGTTGATCTTCACTTATATCCACAGTTATCATTAAAGTTCCACTAAGACTGTCTGCAATGTCCATTGCTATGGACCACAACCTTTGACCAGGTACAAAACCTACAACAGACCCTTTTGTTGCTCTCAGCCTGTGAAGTCAGTATGGGGTCTTAACTGTACTCTTTTTACCTTGAACTTCTTTGTTATATATTCTCTAGTTTGGCACCTGGGTTTCATTGTTGGTTTCCATGTGTTTGTCATACTTGGAGGAATCAGATCATTCTTATCCTTAATCACTGTCCTTTGTACCAATGGTTTTGCTTCCAGATACTTAAGAGTTTTGTCACAAGAAACAGAATCATAGGGTAAAACTCAGGAGTTTGTTGACCCTGCTGCCTTCCAGACCAGTGAGTTTGGACTTTATTTTCACCGGCACATGTTAGCTTCTATCAAATTTCAGCAAACAATTTATTGCCATCCTTGAGGAATAGGTTACATTCCTGATCTCTGATAAATATGTCTGCCTTTATGATCTTGGAATCACTTGCTTTTAATATCTTACTGGATTCCTCAATAATTAAGATGCACAATAAAATTGTTGACATGTGCATATTTATATGATGAATTTGTTCTTTAAACATATTTTAATGCTACAAATATATTTTATGAGTTAAAACTAAGGGTATATATATTTTACTTTATATTATAAAACACATATGAAAGTGTATATTTTTCATTTTTTTCTGCTTACTTTTATGTGTGAACATATTCATTGTGAGAACTTTTATTAAGGTTTGAATCCTTTGAACAAGCAAAAAAAAAAAAAAACCTATCCACTAATAGGGCTTACTTTTCAATTTGAAAAAGATTACTCTCAACTATTCAAGAATTGAAAAAGAGAATTATGAAGAACATGTTAAGCTTACTTACTTTATTGGATAATTTTAATTTAATTAGAAATAGTGCATAAGGCATAATGCTAATTTTCAAATGGATTCTATCGAATCATTTCTTCTTAGTCAATTCACTTAACTTGCTGTCTTATTGTTTTGTGTTTGATGTGAACATAGTGACTGCCTTTAGAATTCAATTCCTAGAGATGCAGGTGACCCTGGCTCCATCATTGCAGGTCATATTTTCAACAAATAGTAAGGAACTACGTACATCCATGCTCCCACAACAGTGTGATGTAAAGAAAATAAATATTTGTCAGTATTTCATGAACTGTGGTAAGTCTTAACAGGCCTAATGTGACTCTTTAGAAAAACACGTAAATCAGGAGTAAGTCTATCTAGTCTTTTTTCTTCCCCCTTCATAGCTCTAGTTAATTCATTTACCCATTCAACAAGCATTTCTTGAGTATCTACTATGTAGTAGACATGCTGTCATGTCCTGGAGATACAGCACTTGGCTCAATCCCTGCTCTTCTAGAGATTAGGCACATATGATATGGGGTGACAAGTACCTTGCTCCATGGGAATAAGCACGTGGAGGAGCACTCGACCCAGTCCCAGAGGTCTCGGAAGACTTCTGATGAAGTATCATCTACACCAAGACCTGGAGACTAAATAAATACACATTTAATGGATGAAGAACTGGGAAAGGGACCACAGGCATCAAAAGTAGCCTGCATGTACAGCTGGGGTCAAGAAGCAGCAGGCACACTGGAGGGAATGGAGGACCCCTGTGTGTCTGAGCACAGCGTATAAGGGACAAGTGACGAGAAGTGACAGGATAGCGATAACAGCCAGGTCACACAGAAGGGACCTGAAATGATTGATTTACATGTGATACTACTGATTGTCAATCCATTGAGGTTGCTTTGAATTGCTGGATTTGTACTTTCAGGGATTGCTATCTCATGTGGTGCCCAGTAAACAAAATTTTGTACAATGGATGAAAAAACAAACAAACAAACAAACAAAAAAAAGTTGAAAACCAGAAGAGTCTTTTGGGAACATTGCCAGGGGGAGAAATACCTGCTTTCAAGTGTGTTGTGGTCAACTGCTATTTTTTTTATTATTTACTAGCTAACCATCTTCGAAGGGTATCAGAAAAACCAACCACAGAAGTGATGGCACTCACAGTCCTGATGGAGAAACTAGCCAGAGTAACTGTCTTGGGAAAAGGGAGCAGCCATTCCCAACACAGTTAGGAATATCTGTTTGACTTTTGAATAATTCTATGTGTAAAAGCATTTAGTATTTCAGAGCTTGCAATGTAAAACAAGTGGTAAATGGAGGGGAAAAGTACAAAAGGTAAAACACAGTGGACACTGCAGACTTGTTTTCTACCGGTCAGTGGCCAATAACTGATGTATAGACTATGTCCCTTGCTCTCATCTGACATAATAAAAAAATTAAAAAAAAAACATTCACGGGCGGGAGAAACAGCGGGGTCTTCACATTTGCTTCCCCTACAACTTCTTTGCCAACGGGAAGGCAACTGTTCTGGCTGAGCCAATGAACACTTTATGGAAACTGTTGTAGTCGCAGACTATCTAGTCTTAAAACATTGAAAGCATAAATATAAGGTATTACATTGGGGTTACATTTCTCAAAAAAACATTTAAAAGGCATAGTTTTACATTGAATATCCATATTATTATCATAGAAATAAAACATAATTGCCGAAAAAAAATATTACATTTTCTGCTTAAAAATAAAAATCAGAGTATGACAATAATTAATCCTTCCTCATAGATAGCATGATTATAGGTTGTGATAAAGAGAGTAAATGAAGAAGAAAGAGCTCATCAGGAATTATTATAGAAAAATATATGATGAGATTGTGAATGGCTTCAGGCAGAATAAGGGACAGGGATTGTGGTCACAAAGTAGAGTACAGGTATTGTGCTCATCTGTAGGAGGACATTGAAAAAAGGCAGGTAAAAATTATAGTGAAAGCCTATATGACCCCAGGATATTATCCTTCACAAATTCTAATTTGGTGCTGTTCACTGCATTGTTTCATTCTTTCAGTAGCCCACACATTCTACTCTGAAACCAAAATGACGATCAAGGCCTCTTGAGCATGTGCGCTTTTAAGAGACCAAGTACATTACCCTAATGTTTGATGCTTGGCAGTTTTGTTTGTTTTAACTTTCTTCTTTTCTCCCTTCCTTCTTTCCTTCTTCTTTCTACTTTCCCTCCTGCTTTTTTTACCCTTTTTTTTCCTTTTTCTTCTTTTTTTTAAAGAAAACACATTGAAATGTATAAGCAAAATAACTTAAGCTTGATATGTCCCTGTTAAGTTTTTGCAGTGTGTAATCTTGTCTCCTATTCCATAATCTGCTCATAGAGTTTACTTTGTCTATTACTTTTGGGATATTGTTATATTTATTTTTCTTTATTTTTCATTCCGTTCATGCAATTATTTTTTTCTTTTTTTATAATGACACATAAGAAGCCAAAAATGGGTCCACAAATTGTTGTAAGCTATAAACAGAAGTAAACATGGTTTTGGCACCATTATGAAAACACAGATAACCAGGACAGAAGCAGACCTCAAATGGATCAGCATGATTTCCTTTATTCCTCAGTGGAGTCAATCAATCAGGCACTGGGTGGGCTCCTTTCCTGGGTAGAAAAATGGCCACAGGTTACAGGAGGAGTATAAGTTTTATAGTTTACAATGAGGGTGAATTAATCATTGGAGACATGGAAGAATGTGTCATTTTGGGCAGTCAGGAAAAAAGTTGTAATAAGTCTGAAATTTATTGTCACTGGGAAAAGCTCAGAACTCAGTGTTCACTGCTTATCTTCTTCCTCTGAGACCCATTGTTACTCAGAGCTCCATTATTTGCTTTTTTCCTTCCAGGACGCGTTAGCAATGGGAAAGGGTAAAAGTCCAGGACTCAGTGTTTCAGTATCCACCTCCTCCCTTCAGGACCCATTGTTGTTGGGAGGGAAAAGATGTTGACTTTTGGTGGAGGTGCTGGGTATGAAACTGGGAAGGGATGAAGCTTTGCTTTATTTTCCTCAGGCCCATTGTTACTGGGAAAGTATTTACTGGGAGAGGATTAATGGTTGCCTTCCTCCTCACTCCTCCTGGAGGCCAGATAGTTTTGGGGGATTGTCATTTCCCTGTCCTGGGATTGTCATTCTCCATATCCTTCAAAATCTATTAAAATTTTTCATTAATACAAATAAAGTCAAATAAAAAAAAAGACAAAAATATTTCTTAGGTACTATCAGAAAACCCTACCCTCATAAAGTTGTGCAAGTTCCTCCACTTGGTTTTTGGTATATACATCTTAAAATTGTTTAAAGTCATAATTTGTCACCTGCAATATTTTATCACATTTCTTTGCTTGACAGTATAAGATAAATACTGTGATGTATCTGTATAATCTTCACAAACCTAATTTTTATTATGGAAATATATACACATCAAATAAACATTTCTTTCTGAAAAACTTTATTCATTATTGCTGTTTTAAACATGTATGTGCTTATTGTTATCTGTAATTTTGGTTCAATTGAAATGATCAAATATATTATGTTCTTCCTATAGGTACAACTCTGACTTAAGCACTAGAAAAAAATGGTCGATATTAGTTCTGTTCCCAACAAATTCGTATCTTAGGAAAATTGTTAAAACAGAAAAATATAGTATTTCTTCCTATGCACATCTATAAAGTTGCTATGGTAAGGAATTAAAAATTTTAATGAGAAAAAAGATTAAATAATTTTATTACATTAAATAATTTTATTACATTTTGATGTAATTTTATATATTTCAAAATATCAAGGAAATTTGATGTCTTCTAAAGCTTACAAATCAGTATTAATTTCTGTTAAGTTTTCTTGCTGTTTTCAAAGAGTTCAAATGATGTTCATATTATTATTCTCTTCTTTCAATTCTCATTTCTCTAAACATAAGTTCTCTAATTATTCAAACCCACATTTAAACAAATACTCTTTGCCTACTAAAGATATTCTTACTCCACATTCCACACTTAACTGTCTACATGATTTAATCTTATATCCACTCATGAAAATTTTATGCAAGGGTCTACCTATTGTAATAGTGTGAATAATTTTAAATTCAAACCTTTACTACATTTTTCAGAGCCTATATCTCTGCTCTTTTCTGGGAATATTGCAAATAATTCTGAGGGGATTCACTTTGTATCAACTGCCTTTTACCTTGGCTTCTGAGCTTTATCTCTCATATCATCTCCATATCCTTTAAAGTTCCTAATTCTAGTTCTTTTCTTCTAATTATTTCAACTAGAATTATCAGAGACAAAGAATTATCTCAAGGTCCTTGAGATCTTGAAAGTGAGATCATAAAAGAGACAATGAGTTTAGAAATCCAAAACATTTTGACTGAGAAATTATCATGGAAGAACATAAGAAATAGAACATGATACAATCAGAGAACTGCAAAGAGATGTCTCTTGCTTTTGCATTCATGGATTCAACATTTGTACAGTTATCTGAACAAAAATGATCTAAACATTTTAGAAATTCAGCTATCACTTTTTCGTAGTGTTGTATGAATCTGATCAATGGATATCCAGCCAAACTCAATATTATTATTGACAATTATTTTCACTTAATAATTAAAAGTAAGTTGTATGACTTATTTTTGCTTCCAACAGGGGTCAACTAACAAGGACCCAATTTATCTTCCTGAGCAAAACAATATTAAAAACCAGAGCAAATCTATGAAACAATGCTTTCCAAGAGACACTTCAGGCAATGAAAGTCAGCAATTCTCCACAGGTTAAAACAAGTACCTTATTTCACCACATCATCTTTATCACCTTATTTTCAACCAAAACTTGACAAACAACCTTCTACTGTATAATTTCCACATGGCATAATTCTGTTTGTCATGCCACTTGAAAGGTAAACAAAGCACCAATATATCCACCAATGGCATATGGATGTGCCTTTGTCTTCTCCCCCACCGTGAGCCGCAAGCCTAGAATCCCCATCTTGGAGCACACTGACAGTGTGTTTCCAAAAGCCTACTTGTGTGGTTTATTTAGAGTGCTGCGGTACTTAGGATATACACATCTTCTGTGAGTGGTGCTGAGGACAGTGTGCCAGATAATAAAAGCAACGAGAGCACACAGAATCTTCAGACACAGGTGTTGTAAGTTCATACTTCAAAACACAAGTAAATTTTTTCAAGTGTAGTGTTTTGACTATAATGTACAAATAAAATAACAACTGATACGCTAACTTTTTTTTAGAACAAAAAAAATGTTCACTAAACTGTCATGAAGAAAGGATGTGCATCAATTTGAACTACTCAATTTTAACATATAAATATTTTATGCATTCTAATCTTGCATCAAAGACAGTTTAGTAATAAACAATTTTTAAGTAATACTGGTACAATTTTTTTTAAAGGAACTCTTCATAATGGTTGCACCCCAGAAAATTATTTGCAGAAATTTATTTGAAGAAAATTTGGGCATAAAATGTGTGATGAATATGTGGTGAAATCTCAGCCTCATGAGACATTACTTTTGTGTGAGCAAAATTTGCACCAAATTTAAATGGGTAAAGTGGACTTATTCATGTTTATTGCAATAGGGAAAAGAGACTGAACTCATTGTGCTAGGGAACAAAACCAGGATTTTTCATTTCTGGCATAAACTAGGAGAAAAATACTGTAGGAGGAATTAGGGGAGAAGTTGATCAATGGCAAATTATTTCAAAGTTAATCTGAGTTATTGGAAGTTAGTGGGTGTTACTCCTGAGTTGTCTGATGTTTACCTCTGCAATGACACCATCTGTGTTGTGGCCACAACAGACTTCAGTCCTCCCATGGAGACTAAGAGATGATGCCGCTCTCCTCTCTGAGGTTTTCACTTCAAAGAGCTGGTTCAGGGATCATTAAGATTTCCTGGATCCTGTATTGTCAAGATGACTTTAAGGAGATGGATATACATTTCAAAACTGCAGAGAAAAAAATTGCTGTTACAGGTTTGCTTAAGTAAGTGCTTTTAGAAAAGAGATCAGGAGGAAAGCTGAAGTTTACTTAAGCTTACGGGAGTTTTAAAACCATCTTGGTCACTGCCTTGAGTGTTCTTTGTCAATAAGCAGCGACTAAGAAGCTGTTCTTATTCTTGACAGTATTTGGCCTGTTTCCCTGGAAAGCAGTGATGACTGAAATTCCTCATTATTTTTATCTTTGGAAACAGTTAATTGTAAGTGACCACCATTTTTCATGACTTAGATTAATTCATTAATAGTCCTTCCTTTGACTCCCTTGTTTTACTCCTCTATAACAGTCTTCCTTCCTTTTCTTTTTGTACTGAAATAATTGCAACAGACTCAATAAAATTACTTTCTAAATTTTCCAATGCATTTTGTTCACAGTTTTCATAGCAGGGCATGCAATCACATCTCATTTGCATTATAGATAACAATGTCTTCTTTTCTCCTTTCCTGGCTGCTGCCCTGAGTCGTAAACGGGAACCTAGTTCCTGGTCTTAAATATCAGATTCCTGCTCTATAAAGGAGCAAAGATTGGATTTTGTTTATATTTTACTACTGGCTTGGTGTTTTGGTTCCAGTTTCTTCAATTTTTTTAACGAGGAAAAAATTATTTAAAAAAATATTTATATATAATATAAATTATGGTTATTTATTTTTACATATGCATGTTTACATGAAACAATAAATTATTAATTTACATCACTGATTGTTTTATTAATTGATAATAAAGGGAACCATAAACAAAATTAGAATTGGGAGCATAGGTTTTAAGATACATTCAGGGTAATAAAAATTAGAAGTTGTGCAGTTATATTCCAAATTTGAAAAACTCAGTAAAATAAAAATGGTGCTAGTTTCTTCTGGATTATGTTTTATTTTTACTTTTTTATAGCCAATCTACTAACCTTCACTGAAAATTTGGTGTAATGGTTTAACAATTTGATGATGTCTACAAACAGATTAACAGTTTATAGATATCTTGGCCTTACTGAGTGAATGATGACAGGTAACCTGGTTTGTTATCTTTTTCATTTATCTGTTTGAGGTCAAATGAATTAAGAATTCATCATTATTTGGAACAGGACAGTCCCTTGATATGAACACAATTTTTGTGCATTGCGTGAACTCCTGACACAGGGATAAGGTTTTGAACTGAAGTTATAATGTCTTTACGAATGCCTATATTTATGTCTCAGGTCTCTAATTCAATGACATCTTTTTCATACATTGTATGTGTGGTGTGTTCCTACTTCCAGATGTTATTACCAAATTAGATTATAAAATCTCATAAAAGAGTCTTATTCCAACAGGCTTAGATATAAAGAGGCCTTATATAAAAACAATATTGCCTTTTTCTACATAACAAGTAATTGAACTTCTAAACTTTCAGTTTCAGTGTTTTAAAAATCCAAGTTAAAAAAATTTAGGTAAGTCTGGCAAATATGACTAGTTTAATATTTGGGGTTAATAAGAACTCCTGTGCTTTCTCTGATTTATCAATGTTAAGTATAATACACACATATAGTTTTATTCTACTTGAACATGTATTCCCTAATATAGGGATAAATGTGCTTGCATATGCCTGTAAGCCCTGAAATTTGGGAAGCTGAAGGGAGGATCAAAAATGTAAGATCAGACTCAGCAATTTAGAGAGATCCTTAACAACTTAGTGAGACTCTGCCTCAAAATAAAAAATAAAAAATGGCTAAGTATGTAGCTCAGTGGTAGAGAGCCCCTAGGTTCAATCCTTAGTGCCAGATAGATAGACAAATAAACAAACAAAAAAATATAGGTTTACTGGTTGAATTAATTAGCATTGTTTTTACTTAGTATTGAAGATTTTAAAGAATATAATATTTAAACCAAATACAAAATTATTCTGACAAACTACTTCAATAATAATTTTATTTTATACTCTGTTATCTTGAAGATAATTTCAAAGTTCTTCAGGTAACTTACAAATTTGAACTGATATAGAATCAAGTTAATGGATATTCCTTAGATACTCAGATTAATTATAAGTAAGAAACTGTTGTAAATTTGGTTATTAAGCCTAATATAAGTTTATATACTTTTGTTTTTTATATGCTACTAAGAGAAAATGTGATTGGGTTTATAATGAAAATTTATTTCTGCCATTTCAAGAACTGTATAAATTATGTGTGTATGCATACTTATGAGCTCTGCACATTTGCTATGAAAGTCTGCTATACAATAAATAGTGCATAATTATCACTACCACATCTTCCTAGTTTTCTTTATGAGACAAAAGTTAGTAGTTATTTTGGTTAAATTTCATAATTAATGTGTTTTAGATTATACTTGGAAGTAATAATTTTAGAGAAAGATAACTGGGTAAATGTTTCTATTATTCAGGGGAATAGCAGTAGTTCTCTTAAAGAGACATTAAAGAATGTCTGCTTTTTCTTTCTTTTTATTTTGGTCTTGATAACCTTTTGTACTGTTCAAGTTTTTGAGAGCCTCAAAGAACATGAAAAATATTGATATTTATATGTTAGGAAAATAAAGATGAAATATTTTAAATGATTATTTATTGACTAATTTTAATAAACAAAGACAGATTCATTCCATGTTTATAACATCTTAGGAACTTTCTTAAATTAGATATGACCTCATGTAACCGCTAAGATTTACACTAAAATAAAGCACATCTTTTCCATAATATTAAAGAAAGTAATGAAAGAGAAAATTTGGAAGCAAATTATATTTGCTTTGGTTTATAAAATCTGAAGTTTATCCAGGCATAGTAGTATGTGCCTATTATTCCAGCAACTTAGGAAGCTGAAGCAGGAGGATTGCAAGTTTGAGGCCAGTCTCTGCTATTTAGCAGGGATATAAACAACTTAGCAAGACCTGTCTCAAAATAAAAAGGAATGGGGATGTGTTTCAGTGGTAAAACTGCTGGGTTCAATCCTTCACACCAAAAAAGTAAAAAAAGAATTGAAAAATAAAATTGAATCTCACCTTTAAATCTTAGAAAATTCACTGAACGTTCAGTAAAATTTGCTTAATTTTTATGGGTTTGTTTCCATGGTTAACTGTTTATTTTCAGCATCTGCAATAAAAATAATATGTGTTTTGTGAGAGACATTACCAAAGTAGATGAAATATTTAGCTTTCCTGAGGTTAAATTTATATGACTAAAATGTTATTCATGCACATATATCAGAAATTTTAAGCTGTATAAATTGCCAATGCCATCACTCTCCATGATATCTTTATTCATCCGTCTTTGGCTCCTTTATCTGATATCATCCAACATCAGAATATTGTCACAAGACACAATTTTAGTTATTTTCCGAAATGTCAAATTGCTTGCAACATTACTCTCAGCTTAAATTTAGGATCTTCTAGGCTAGTAGTTTTCATTTGAGTATTCATATCACTTACCTGTGGAGTTGTATTAATGTATAGATATTTAGGATCTATTCAAATCTTACTGAATATTCTATTTTGTTTGTTTTCTTGTTTTTGATATGAGGGATTGAACCCATAGGCGCTTACCCACTGAGCCATATCTCCAGTCCTTTTAATTTATTTTATTTTATTTCATTTTATTTTTGAGACAGGGTCTTGCTAAGTTGCTAAGACCCTACTAAGTTGCTGAGGCTGGCTTTGAACTTGTGATTCTGCTGCCTCAGCCTCCTGAGTCACTGGGACTATAGACCTGAGTCACCATGCCTGGAAGCTTTATGTATTCTTCGTGTATTCTAACTATGTGCTTCATTATAAAAGATATATTATAAAAGATATATTATGCCTGTGGAATATTATGCTGTTACCGAAATGTTTTCCCCTATAAAGTGTAGGTTTATAGACTTTAAAAAATATTAGATATCACTCTTGAAAATTATGTTAATCTTTATGTGTACCCATATTTTGTTTAAAACTTTTAAAATTATCATGTTTCTTTCATAGTCCACAGGAACCATCAAATCTTCTTTTTAGTTATATTAATTTTGTTATGGATCCTCATCATATATTTCCCTTTGGAATTTTTCAGTAATAAGTTAACCATGGTCATTTAAAATATTTTGTCACATGTAGATTTTTTGTTCGTTTCTTTTATTCAGATTTTATTTTATTCCTTCAATCAACTATAGGCTATACATCTTCATAATTCACCAAGCACTGTATTAAACCCCATTGAAAAGGCATTTGCCATGTTCAACCTTCAGATGACAACACTTAAACATTGCCATACTGGGGATTAGTCAAGATTTCCAGTATTGTAGAAAAAAAGCAGATGGGTTATAAGCCTACAAACCCAAAATGAATTAGAAATGCAATTAACTATATAGTCTTGAATGAACTCTATGATTTTTTAAAAATATTATCCAGATCTTAATATTCTGATATATCTATAACTTATTATTGAGTATATTCTGTTCTTATAAATGGAAATAAAGCATTTAAAATGATGCATTATCTTCCCTGCATAGCCTCTCCAGTTTGGAAAATCTTAATGAGTATTCTTATCTGAAGGCAATATGATTAACACTAATTTTATGATTTTCTTTAGTATGTTAACAGAAGAGATAAAATCAATTATAAAAAATAGTTAAAAAGAGAAAAGAAAAAGGAAATAGGGAATAAAGGACAGATCAAAAAATAGCAATGGGATAGATTTTAACTCTATATCATCAGTTATCCTATCTATTGTAATGTTCTCCATTTTTCAAATGAAAGATGGATTTTGTTGGTTTGGATGAACAAACAAAACTTAAATGTATCTTGGTAACCAGAAACAAATGTTAAATAGAGAGACACAAATAGATTAAAATTAAAAGATATCGATATCCAAAACAACAAATTTTAGGCACTACTTCTAAAATCATACACAATAATTAACTAGAACTAGATCATAAATCAAAACATGAGAGGAAAAACTATAAAGCTCTTAAAAGAAAAAGTACAAGTAAATATTAATGTACTTGGGTTAGGTGGTGATTTACCAGATAGGACCCCAGTAGAAAACATAATAAAACTTTGGACTGACAGTTTGAACCATTGCAATTAGACAAGAAAAACTGGCATCTATATTTGAAAAGAAAAAATACTGTCTATATTTGTCAGCAGCATAATAGTCTTTAGAAAATGAATTGGTAAAAATAATTCTAAAATTGTCAGATAAAAATAGGAAAAAATATTAATATCAAAAATTATATTTTATATACTTTCAATGTAAATTTATAAATTTAAATATGATAATTAAAATTTAAAAGCAACAAAATACAAGATACTTAAGGCTAAATATTCACCCAAATAGGTGTATTGCTAAGAGAGATTAAAGAATATTTAAATAAATGGAGAGACATACTATGTTCCTTGGTCAGAAGAAAATAGTATTAAGATGTAAGTTCTTTCCAATTTTGTATGTAGGTTAAATGTATCCTCAGTTAAGGCTCTTCTTGGCATGTTTGTAAAATCAAGAAGCTGATTCTAAGATTAGTATTAAAATGTAAAAAAACCTAGAAAGTCAAAATAACTTCAAAAAAGCAAAATTGTTAGATTAATTGCATCCTGATTTTAGTCATTCTTATAAAGTTACAGTAATTAAGACTGATTTGGGATGAAGATAGATAGATAAACAAAAGAAACAGAAATAGATCCTATGTATAATTTGTATGTGTTTGAACAACTGATTTTGTTAAATGTAAGTCAATAGAGAAAAATGATAATTTTTACAACACATGGTGCTAGAATACCTGTATACCCATGTATCACAAAAAAGTGAACTTGAATTCATGCTCAATATCATTTTTTTAAAAAATAACAGTATAAAATATAAACCAAACAAAAACACACATTTATAAAGAAATGCAAGAAAAAAATAGAGAAGGAAATCTTTTTGACTTTGAGATAGACAACGATTTCTTAAGCAAACAACAAATGTAGTATCTTAAAGGAAAAATTAGACAAACAATACTTTGTCAAAATTAAAAATTATACATTTCAAAAGATTTTTTAATGAAAAGGCAAGTTATACACTGACAGAAAGTATTTTTAGTTGTAGATCTGCAAAGACTTACACAAAAGTCATACATGGAATTCTTAAATTTGAATAATAAGGAAACAAAAATTCCTATATTTAAGTGGATAAAAAAGTAGAAAACACTTCAATAAACTAGGAATAGGAATAGGAAATAAACAGATAAAAATTTCTCATTATATTGGGAATGTACATTAAAACAACAATTAAATCATACCACATACCTGTTAGAGTGGTCAAAATTAAAAAAGATCAAAATGTGTTGGCATTTGTGGAGAACAACTCTAATTCTCATACACACCTGGTGGGAATATGAGTTGATATGAACACTTTAGAAAACAGTATTTCAAATTCTAAAATACTAAAATAAAATATCCCTACCACAAAATCCATTCATTCCACTCCTGGATACCTATCCAAAGCACTAGAAAATATATTAATAATGCCTTTATTTACAGTAACACAAACCTTGGACCAAACCAAATTTCCATCAGCTGATGAATAGATGGTCATAATGTGTTAGATCCACACCATGTAGCACTTTTAACAACAAAAAAGAAATACACAAATAACAGATGAATTTAAAAAAAACATTTTATTGAGTAAAACAAGTCATACTCATTTCTTCCCCCAAAATGAGAGTAGATACTAATTTCACTGATATAAAATACTAGAAAATGGGAGCAAATGCATAGCAACAGAATGCCAGTTGTTAGCTACTAGAAGGGGATTACAGGAAAAAGCAGAAATGAAGACTTTCTAAGATAAGTAAAGAAATTTTTAAATATAAGGTACATTCTCAAGAGCTTGATTGTGGTGACTGTTTCACAAGTATAAGCATGTGTCAACATATGAATTTTAAATATGTGAATGTGATTGAATGTTGATTATATCTCAATAAACTTTTCTAAAAAAATTGTGACAGACTTGTTTAACAACATGTTCTACAAGTAAATGATCTCAAATAACTTTTAGGAACTATTCATAGTATTTTATACTACTATCAAATATGAGATTTTATGCAAGAAAATATGAGATATGATGTTCTAAATATATTGAATATGAATTTATAAGTTATGCTGAAAGATTTGCAATTTATTTCCTTGTAGCATTAATTTGCATTTGTTTTCTAGGCTATCCATATGTCACTTGGAATATCATTTTTGTGACATATCTAATTTCATTTACATTCCTGATATGCAGTGTGTCCTTCTCTAATGATCTGTTAGCAACTTTTATATTTCCTGGATATGAGTATTTTATTATTTATATATATATGAATAATATATATTTTATATATATCATATGTGTATTTTTATATAAAATCCTTTATTAAGCTGTTTTCATTCCACATTTACTCAGTGGTCTTTTAATGCTTTGAAATGGGCAAATTATAATTACCTATATTTATGGGATACAGAATAAGGTACATACATTATAAACTTTAGAATGATAACATCAGGCAAGTTGACATATCCGTTACCGCACATACTTAGCTGTAGGGAGCATTCCTCAAGCTTATCTGACAGCAGTCACTGACTCCATGGTCTAAGTAAGCCAAACAGTCTGAACAGAGAAACTGAGGTCATGGTAAAGATTCACCATGGAATGAAGGTCTTCACAGTTGCTGCCCCTGAGTTTGAGCTGAGGGGAGGCCTCGTTCTGACGTGCATCACAGAAAGCTGTGATGTGAGCTCGCCCACGCTGCCTTGCCTCATGCTGTGTGCTGGAGCTTGCCATTCCCCAGACCTTGGTCTCAGACCTGTTGCTGGGCAGAATTGCTTAGGCATGCTTGGTTTGTTTACACTACCTGGACCCTGAACGTATAGTTCACCTATAGGCTGACTCTGTTATACTTTAACAAGCATGTTAACCTGATTGGATAATGTGTCTACATAAGTCCTGTGCAACCCTAAATAAAATTAGATCCAGTGCCTTCAGAGCTCAGTCTCCGATGCCTGGGTAAGCGCTGAGAAGGGTAGGCATCGTCAGTCCTCACCCTCAGCAAACCGGTCTCAGAACATCTACACTTAGCCTTTCCTTGTTGGGGAGTGAGAACACTTAAATCTACTTTTCAAACAATTTTGAAATATACCATGTGTTATTATTAAATATAGACACCAGGGTGTTCAATGGATCTCTGAAAGTTATTTCTCTCATGAAACTGAAACTTTGTACCCTTTGACCTGATAAACGCAAGTTTCTATTTTAAGGTAGAGAAGTTTTTATATATATTTTGTGGTGGATACTTTTGGTGTTCTATTTGAGATAGCATTAGTGTTGTATCTGTTGCATATGGATCTTATATCCAATTATAATAAATTGATGTTCCTGATGAGTTTGGGTTTAAGATGTATTTATTTCTATACAGTTTTTAATTTCTTTTGTCTAAATTCTACATTATAAAATTTCTGATTCTTTAATGTAGTTTCCAGGTTTGCATGAATTTCTCATCTTGGTTAATTTTATTTATTGAAGTGTCCATCACAGTTATTTTAAAGTCCATGTGCAGAAAGTCACATATCTGAATTATCTGTGATCTGTTATTCCATTTTTTCTGTTTCTGTGCACAAATAATATAAAACAAATGTTAGTCAATGAACAAATATTGTGTAGTACAGTTTAGTCTCAGAGGGACTACACCTTTTTTTACAGAATTTTCATACATTTCTTCCAGCAAACAATAATATTAGAGGTGATCTTATTAATATCAGAACTTGATCATATTTTTAAACTGGATTTCAATTTTCATGGGGTCCTGTAAATTTAACCCATGGTCTCTCATCAGTAAACACTTCAGGGATCTACCTGGAAGACCTGTAAATTTCTGAGATTAGGATTATTGTTTGTCTTTTCAGTTTATTTCTGCTTCTTTTTCTGACCTGAGCCAATTTTTTAATGTGGCAAATTCCTCATAGAAAAAAAGAAATGTACCTATGTATTACTGAACACTCTGAACTTTACTTCTTAAAAGAACATTGTCTTTCAAAAAAATTTTTTGATAGATCCTTCATGCCTGAGAACAGATATATCAAAGATACTTGGCTTCTTCAAAGTATTTTATATGTGACTGTCATGCTAGTCTACTACCATTCAAATATGAAACAAACTTCCCATGGCTTTTACCTGGTTATACAGATTTTATGATGGGATGGTATTTGTAAATCCTAAATATTTCAGTGTTTATCCATCAAGATTCTCAATTATTTTTTTGGTTTAGCAATTTTGAATGTGTCATTAAATTGTGCAAAGAAAGCAGAAAAAATGACATTAAGCGAATCTTTGTATATTATAAATGAAGAATTTTAATAAGCCAAAGGTAATTAAAAACTATTCATGTATCTGGAGTTGCATCATGATCTGCCTTTAATTTCAGTAAAATCATGACAATATTGATGAAAATATTTTAAATAAGAATTAGAAATTACATTAGAAAACTATTTAAATTAAAAAATGCTAAAATTTTAAATATATAAGTAAGTCATTTTAAAACTACATGTTATTACTGTACTTTAATTTTTCACAGTGGACCCTTGGATGTGTTAAGATTTTATTTATGTTGTTAGCAAATTATTTTAGATTTGCACTTTCATTTTTAAACTACTATAGTTAAAATTCAAGCTTTAGGTTTGAAATTCACATGTCCAAGGGAGCCAGAAATGAATGTGCTTCACATTTCTTTCCCCTAGTCCCCACTGTCACAATTAACTTGAAAAATTTCACCCTGTATGTTAGCATTATGTTGTAATCAGGATCATAAATGCTTTCCCCCTCATTTATTATAAGAAACTACAAGAAATGTTTCTATTTGAGATGATGGGAAACATGAACTTAGAATCTTTGCTTCCATATGTGATCCATGCAGGTAATGAAAGGAGACATTAAGCCAAATATAAGGTAGGAGAAATTTATTTTTTAGATGATAACTATGAGTACTTTCATTCAAAAGTCTAATAAGATTAATTGGATAAGTTGAAATCTGCAGCCTGTTACTCTAGGTGGAAATTCAATCCTTTCTCAATTAACTGTGTATGTACTACCCAAACATATATGGATAGACAATTAAAGAAAACTTTGCATAACGTAAAAGTGACTGAAGAGTCTATAAAGAGGGTTTGGAGACACTTATCAGAGGTGACTCTGTAAGCTGTAAGCTTACAAAAGTGCTCAATTTTCAAAACTCCCTCATGGGTTTATTTCTAACAGTTATCTCATTTCTACTTTATTGTTTCAAAAAGTAAAATGTACACTTAATTTAACTGTCCATAATTTTCAAAAAAAAACTAAAACATACATTTATAAATATTAAACATTTTGAAGTGTTAGATGGAGTTTACTTATCAGGGTTTCTACTCACAAGGTTTTCTATGTCATAGGCAATTTGTCAATAATTTCCTGCTTTACTGTCTACTTTTGTGTTTGTTGATTTTTTATAATGAAACATTTCAACTCCATTCTCATTACCTTTCCTGTATAATCTGTAATTATTTTCTTTTCTGATTACCACAGGGATTATATTTGATGTTGCAAAGTTTTAACACTCTCATTTGAGTTTATGCCATCTTAACTTCAATAATATACAAAAACTGTTTCTCTACAGCTCTATCCTTACTCCTTTCAGTTGTTGAGATACAACTATAAATATGTACCTAATATCTATATGTAGATTTATAAAACCTTCATATATTGAGTTCACATCCATTAATTCATAATTGTGTTTTAATGCATTAGTTTCTCAAATTGTGAAAAAAATGTAGTTATAAAACAAAATTAAAATAATAGCTTTTATAATTGACCATATATTTACCTTAAGGCAATCTGGTATAAACCCATTATAAACTTATCATTTATTGTATATTATTATTGTACTATTATAGCTTTGTAAAAATGAAATTTAGTGACAAGCTTAAAAGTTAATATTAATAAAAATGTGTTCTGAATGAATGCTAAATTGCTAACATATAGCCATCATTATGCAGAGTTAAAGGTTTTGAAAGGCATTACACAATGACATTGTTTTGATGTCCTATCAAGCAAATATGTCTTCAGATATAATTAAAATCATTGTAGTAGTTGATAAGAAATGATAAAAGTTGAAGTGATAAGAGATTTTTTTTAAGGCTCACATATATGTAGGGTATCTGTAAATCTAATATCATCACAATTATTATGGTTAAAATTCCATGTGAAGGCCAATGCTGTTTTGAACATATTCCCCAAGTTTATGTGATAAAAACAATCCCCAATGCAACCTTGTTAGACTGTGACTATTAATAGATGATCAAATCAGGATTTTGACCTCATGGAAGAATTGATGTTATTACCACTGGATTGATTAATTATCACAAGAGTGAGTTACAAGAGTGATTTTTTACTTCCTCTTGCTTTCCTATCACACCTTGACATCTGATACCTTCTGCCATGTTATAACAGAAAGAAGTCCTTCACCAGATGTGGCCCAACTAACCAGACTTCTCCTCTTTTAGAAAAATGAGTCAAAGATTTTATATTAAATATTTATTGCCAACTATAGTATTTCATTACAGCAGCACAAAATAGACTAAGACAATAGAGAACCCTCTTCTTTCCTGAGTGATATTCGATCTTCCATCTGCTGCTTCTTAGAAGCAGTGGCGGAAGACGAACTCAGTGACTTCCTATACACCTTTACTGTGCCTTAGACATTATGAATTTGCATTAATTTTATGTCTATTACTAGAAAATTAACAATCTAGTATTTTCAGATATTTTTGCAATCACATATGACAGAAAATTAAGCATTCTTTCAATGTCTTAGTTTTCTCATTGTAAAATAAGATAATTGGACTAATTTATACATATCTTTAACTTTCCTCAGTATCTTGTGAATGTTTGAAACAAGTGTAGTTATTACTTGATTGTCAAGTAGTTGTGTTTTTCTTGTTCATTGGTTAAAATCTTAGAGATAATTAAGTCAGACATGAGATAAAGTGACTATGCAATTTCTATTTGAAGAGAATCATTTTATTTTTTAAAACCATCATAAATTGTCTTTTAACACTCTAATACTGATTTTTGCCTTGAAATATCACAATAAATTTATACCTTGGAAGTTCTTTGAAATTTGGGGGGTTAGTCATATTTATAGTATTTTTTAAATTTTGCATGATTTATCTTATTTTATACAGAATTTTATACTATATTTATTAGTCAAGTCTCTTTAGGAGAACATAATACATATGTGTGTGTGTGTGTGTGTGTGTGTGTGTATACATTCATATATATTCATATATATTCACAGTTTTGAAGACTGTGAAGTGCATGATTGAGAGGATACCATCTAGTGAAGGCCTATATGTTGTGTGATAACATGTCAGAAGGAATTATATGGCAGAAGGGCAATGAGAAAGACAGCAGGAAAGTATGTGCCTGTGTTTGTGTGCATATGAGAAAGAGATCCAGAGAAACCTGAATATATACATATATCTAGTAATATACATACATAGATGTAAAAAGTGGTAGCATGATCATTTATGGTCTCCTGCAATGTCCATGTCAGAAGAAAAATCTTCATTTAATTTGGCACAAATTTATTTATTTTACATATTTATGGACAAATGTTCAAAAATTGTACTATTATTCACTCTTTCAAAAGTTAAAAATTCCCTTTAAAAACTAGAGTGAATTGACTATACACTTTGGAAATTTAACTATGAATTTATTTCCTAAGGATTAATACTTACATTTATATGATAAATTTAATCTGAAGTATAATCAAAAACCAGTTTTTATTCATCATGACTATCTGAAGTAAAAACACCTATAGTAATGTGTATTTTTTGATATTCTAAAAAGTAGCATTAAGTAGAGACTATTCACAGCAGGATTGTTTTTAAAAGTGATCGGAAAGAAATCTTAAAATGAATAAGTATTGAAGATAACGTTAATGGTAACAGTTGTTGAAAATTCATTTCAACTATGAGAAATGAAAACTTGTTTTTCCTTGAAAATAGTCTGATGTTAATGTGACGGTAAATTTGCTCCATGGTAATAAAAATGAATGAAGTTTTTAGAGTAACAGCCTATAGAAAGGTAAGAAATATCTTTAATAGAAATAGGAATCAAAAACTAGTTGGAAGTTTAGGTTGTAGTATCAGTTTGGATAGGTTAATACTATAATACCCATGTATTATAATACATGAGTCCTTTTTCCTTTTCTAAAGAGAGATTTATGTACAAATTATGACCTTTTGTTGTTTTGTCATATAAAATTATCCTGTAGGAAATTCTTGTGTCTTAGAAATCACTACTACTTCATTTTTTTTTTTTTTTTTTTTGCTTGGGTTTCCCTGCTCCATTTCCAAACACACTGAGGAAAAAAAATATTGAAATACTTTATTTGACAGCAATCCCAAACAGTAGGAGTTTGGAGGGCAAGTATATAGGTACAGGAGGAATGTCAATCAAGTGTGACCCATGGAGCATGTTACCACTGTTGGTGGTTGGCAATGGGGTCCTAACTAAGCCTAACTAACTTTCTCAGAATTGCTCCATTGAGGAATAAATAAGCTAAAGTGTCAAATCTTGTTCAATTACTGACAATTTTGGACTTTCCTTCTTATCGACTTGAGACATTCCTCATGTAGAGAATCTAAGAGACAGAAATAACGAAAGGTATAGGAAGTCAAAAGTGAATTTTTAGTTATAGTCCATGACATTTTAGGATGGTTTTCAGCAGTGGTCCTTATAGTAACTTGCTGCTTGTCTTAGTCCATTTCGTGCTGCTGTAACAAAACACCTGAAACTGGATAATTATAAAAACTGTTCACAATATTTTATATTTAAATATTTATTCACAATTCTGGAGACTGTCAAAGTCAGTATTGAGATGACAACATCTGGTGAGGACCCCCATGTGGTATATAGCAATGGCAGAATGGCAAAGAGAGGCAGAGGAGAGACACAGTGAAATAGAGTTGACTTCCTCCTTTTATAATGAAACTGCTCCTGCAATACAAGCATCGATTATTAAGAGGGCAAGAGGGCATTCCATAAAGCTTCCACCATTTATGAGCTAAAAAGGGAATCCTTGAACATTGTTAGTGGGAATGTCAATTAGTACAGACATAATGAAAACAATTTTTTGTCCTCAAACATTTAAAAATAGAATTACCATATGGTTCAGTATCCCACTAGTAGTCATGTATCAAAAGAAAATTCAATAAGTATTTCAAAGAGACATCTTTACTTTCACGTTCACTGCAGAACCATTCACAATAGCTGAACAATAGAAACACACCCTAAGTGTCCATCAACTGATGTATAGATCAAGAAAATATTGCACAGATGCATAGTTGAATACTATTCAGTCATGAAAAGAGTGAAATTGTGTATTTTGGGACAATATGCTTGAAACTGAATATCATTATATTAAGTAGAATTAGGCACAGAGAGACAAGAACTGTGTGAACTCAGTAATGTGTAGAATCTAAATATATTTATTTCATAGGCATTAAGGGTAACCAGAGACTGGGGGAGTAACAGGAGAGGGATGGGAATATTAAGTTATAGTTAGATAGCAATAAGAAGTTCTGGCAGATATTGCACAGTCAGATAACCATACATAAGAATAAGTGTATATTTCAAAAAGCCATGAAAAGAATATCATTTTCATCACAAAAAATGATAAATGTCTGAGGAGACAGGTATGTTTAACATGATGTAAACATTAAACAATATATAGAAGTATCAAAATAGCACACAGCACCCCACAAATATATATGTATAATTTTCATTTTTATAAGTTAAAAGATGAATTTGATTTAAAAAATGTTAAAAAATTACCAATTAAATTTTTGTAAGAATTTTTGGTAATATCTGTTTCACTCTTCTGACATTCAATTTGCAGATAATTTAACCAATAAAATAATTTCAAGGTATTAACATAATGTGCTAGTGTTATCAAACAGAAAAAACAAAAGAAAAATAACATAATAAAATAACATGTATTTCAGTAAATTCTGAGAAACAACTACACTTGAAAGAATAGTAATGTGCCACAATGAATGAAGTGGGCTATTACAAATGGGTTTGAATTGACAACTATCTTGAACAGTGTTGCCATTGCTAATATAATTTCAAAATAGTGAAATTTTATTATAAAGTAGAAAACAAAACAAACTGCTTTCTGTACAAAGTTTCTGTACAAACTGCTTATATTTCTGAAAATATTGGTGTGCATGTAAATATTACTATTTTAGTTGGATTTTGCATCACTGTGACCAAAACAGCCAATAAGAACAACTTAGAGGAGGAAAAGGTGACTTGAGACTCATGGTTTCTAATGTCTTAGAGGGCTGACTTCATGGCTCTGGGTCTGAGTTGAGACAGCATGTCGTGGAGAAAGGGTCCAATGGAGGAAAGCTATTCATCTCATGTTGGAGTCAGGAAACAGGGAGAAAGAGGGGAAAGGTGTCTCAGGGAAGATGTGCCCTCCCAGAGCATGTCCCCAGTGACCTACCTCCTCCAGTCATACCCCATCTATCTACAATTACCATTCAGTCAGTCCATTCAATTTAGGATGGACACATAGCTCTCTTAACCAAATCATTTCACCTGTTAATATTCCTGCATTAACAGGAGCTTTTGTGGAACTTCATCTGTAAACCATAAAATTCCGTCCCTGGCTCCCAAGAGCTATGTTAATCTCACAGAGAAAAATGCATCCATCTCTGAGAGTCCCATAGTCTTAATAGTTTTAGCATTGTACAAAAGTTCATGTCCAAAATCTTACTTGAATATCACAGGAGAGTCAAGGCTGTGAGCCACTGTAAAAATCAAAAGTAACTTAAGTATATCCAAGATACAATGGCATGGAGTAAACATTTCCATTCCAAAAAGGGAGGAACAGGGTATAGAAAGAAGGGACAGGACCAAAACAATACCTAAACCAGCAGGGCAATGATGTCCTGTCAATCTGCCCTTAACTTCACATTCTGCATGAGGGATACATGACTGTGAGATGTTATTTGCACAAAGCTTGGACAGCTCTGTTCCTTCTACCTTGCCAACCTCCTATTTAGCCTTGACTGCTCTTCAGTCAGCAGCTTTTCTCAGCAGACAGTTCATGTAACTGCCATCTCTTAATTCCTGGGGTCTCCATTCCAGCTTTGGCTTCACCTTCACAACTTCATGCATCACCCTCTCAGGGGGAGCCAGCAGATACTCCAACCTGCTACACTTTGACCTCACAGGCCTTACTTTGAAATCTTGGTGGAAACATTCATGATGACTTATTTGAACATCCTGCGTTCCTGCAGAACTAACACCTAAATGACATCACAGTGTGATGCCAGCTTGTGAAATACCTGGCCCACTGGAATCATGGCTTCATTGTCTCTGAATGCCTGAGCAGCTCATTATGGTGAAACATTTTTCTAGGAACACCCTTGAGAACAGGACACCCCTATAACCTCTTCTCAAAGGATTTTTCAGTAACCTGGACCCTGTAGTCATTGTGATCTTATAAATTTGTGAGATGCCTTCAATGCATCTTTCCTACTGTCTCTGTGTAAAGTACTTAGCATCTTTTTAGGGACTGTAGTCGTTTCGTCAAACATACATTTCTTGGTCCCAATTTTGCATTCACTTCTGGCCAGATTGCAAGATGTTAAGATCCTTGAGCTCTGCTTTCTGTTTCCAATTCTCTCAATAAACCTGGCTAAAATCTGCCAGTAATATCCATGCCACTGAATGCATGCTGTGCTGCCTTGAAATTTAATCCACCAGATTAATGAGTTCATCTGCTTTAAACTCAGCCCCAGAGAAAGTCTCAGGACATGGGTAGAATGTAAACAGGTTCTTGCCAGAATATAAAATGAGTGGCCTCTGGTCTCACTCCCAACTGAGTCCTCATTTCACTCTGAAACTTCAAGAGTAGTTCACATTCCTATTGGCATTCTGGCCTTCTGACCTCCCATCAGAATCTTATATTAAGATCCACTTATAAAATTTTAAGATTTTCCAGCTTGCATCTCTAAACTTTTTAAAAATTCTTCTCATAAACTAGCTCCAAAGGCTTTTGAAGCACAAGGTCATGTTAGGCACAGCAATGACTCTACCTTTCCTTACCAATTTCTGTTTTCATCAGTTTTTGAATTACCATGACCAAAATATCAACAAGAACAACTTAGAGGAGGAAAGTTTTTGGGGGAGGCTCATGTCATGATTTAGGAGGTCTCAGTTTAGAGGGGGTCAATTCCATTGCTTTGGGCCCAAGATGAGGAAGCATATCATGAGGCAAGTGCCCAGTGGAAGAAAGCTGCTCATTTCATGGCAGGGTAAAGAAACTTGGAAAGAGAGAGGGGAGAAAGGACATAGGGAAGAACAACTGTTCCTGGGCACCTCCTGGTGACCTGCCTCCTCCAACCACACCCCACCTACCTATGTTACCACCCAGTCACTCTATTCAAACTAAGATAAACTACTCTGGTTACAGCTCTCATAATCCAATTATTTCACTCCTAAAAATGCCTGCCATAATACAGAAGTTCTAGGGGATACATCCTATCCAAACCAGAACAATTATAACTATATATTTTGTATTTTAAGTCAAATAAAATGTCCTTACAATCTCAGATAATTCCAAATATTTTTGATCACATGATAGTTGTACAGAATAGTCAAAGTTTTATAGGACTTGGATCATTTTCATTGTTTGGATTTTACTTCATAATGCCCAGAGAAATTTTAGTAGCATAATTTCCAACTATTGTGATAAGCAAAAACATTTCTACAGAGTCCAAAGCATCCTTTCCAGGGCAGTATTTTAACTCTTGGTAAGCTTTTATTTAAAGCACTATAAACACCATCAATTATGTTTATTCTCTCTTTGGTTCCACTTAAATATAGTACATTTTCCTCTGATATGTGAAAGTTACTTTTTTCCCAAAAAATATCTCAAACATATTCTTGAGTAGCCATGAAAGTTACTTTTTAAAAATGGATCTCTATACTCTCACTTCACTCCTTAAAATCTTACAAAATTTCCATTTACCCAACAACATAAAACCCCAATTTTTTGTTATGGAATTGAATACCCTTCATAAAGGTGCCTAAAACCATCAATTTTGTGTTAAATCAGATAATTCTATTGCTGCCTGCCACCATCCTATTACTTTCCTTTCTCCATTTCAGGCTGTAGTAGGCAGAATTCCAAGATGGAATCTGAGATTCTTTTCTCCTGGAATATTGCCTTGTATACTTCTCTATCTTTGAGGGCAAATAAAACCTACATATAGAATGGGATATCATTCTTATAACTAGGTTAATAATCAGTCCATTTTTAATCAATCAAAAAAGAAGATTGACATCAAGATTTGGTGGTGAATGCTTGTAAGTAGCAGCTACTTGGGATGTTGAGGCAGCAGGATCACAAACTCAAGACTAGCCTTGGCAATTTATGGAGACCCTGTCTCAGAACAAAAATGGCTGATTACGTAATTTGAAGGTAGAGTATGCCAGTATGCCATGCCCAGTACTCCCCTACACATGACAGAAAATTAGTCTGAGTTCTCAACATAATTAGATGACCACTTGTTAGGAGCAAGATTCTCTGTTGATGACTTTAGAGACAGAACAGAATACATAGCAAGGATTTAAAGCAGTGTTGGAGCCCAGAGTGATTCTGGCCAACATCAGCAATACAATTGCAACCTGAATCTTAGGACCATAAGCAATTTAATTCTGACAACAGTATGACACAGGATAGAAGATATTTTTCAAGTTGAACCTCTAGATGAGAACACAATTGAATAAAAACTTGATTTCAATTTTGTGAACCCCTGAGCACAAGACATAGTTAAAGTACGCCAGAGTGCTGACACAAAGAACCTGAGAAGTAAGTTGCTTGGAAGGTCTTGGTGTGGTCCTTTATTATACAGCAAAAGAAAATCAACACCCAAATTCCACTACTTCCCCTTTTAAAAACATGCCGTTCATTTTGCTACTCCCTTAGCAAGTATTCTTTCTTCTAAACAGTGCCCCTAATTTCATCATCTTTTTCACCACATATAAATCCACTTCCTTTGGAAGAATGATTCTTAAAATTTCACCTTTTATTCTGAATTTTAAGAAAGATTTAAAAATTCCACTCTCTTGAAAATATTTGTCCTCACTATTTTTCTTGAGTTTATTCACTTCAGTGTGAATAGTTGCTTTACGTTTTTGTTCCCCATTTACTCAGGACAGGACCGTAATAGCTATATTTGCAATCAGTGATGTGCTCCCTTATTTGTTAAATGCAACTATAAATAAATGAATGAATACTTTCTATACAATTCTGCTTTAATTCTATAATCTGTCTTCTTTTATCTCTGTTTTTTCCCTACATTCTCACTGTTCAATATTATGAAAATTATGTGACCTAACAATTACATTCAGCGATGGTTTAGGGATTAGTTACTATTTCATTTGTGTGCTTAATAGGTGGTTTGAAGAATATATATTTTTTAAAGCACAAAAGCAGACATACATTCTCAGAGGGGCTTAACTTCCTAGCCATATCCCCAGCCTTTATTTATGTATTTATTTATTGTATTTTGAGACAGAGTCTCCCTAAGTAGCTTAGGGCATCGCAAATTTTCTGAGTCTGACTTTGCACTTGTGATCCTCCTGCCCCAGCCTCCATAGTTGCTGGGATTGTAGACATGCAACACTATACCCAATTCTTTCTTTGTTTTTGTTTTTGAATTGAAGTTTAGTATAAAAACATTTAATGAAGACAGATAAAAACATGTAACTCAGAGGATAGAATAATGATTGAGAATATACTATGGTTAAAAAAAATAACTGTTTTCCTAAATGGTGTTACCCAGGAAATTCCAATTCCTATCTATGGAAGGAGTGTCCTAGAGGGCATCATGAAGTGAGAAATCTTATCAACAGCCCTATCAAAATATGCTGACCTCACTTCTGGTGCAGGCACTCACAGAAGTAGGATGCTTCTCCTCAGACTTCAGTCACCCATAAACAATTTCCCCATCTTCCCACCTTGTTCCTGGTATTCTCTTTTCATCTTATCTTTAGTACATGACTCCTACTTACATACATTTTTTTCCTGTATATTTGGTCATAGTTTTGTTTGAGCTTTCCATTTTTGTTTAATTCTTTCACTCTAACTTGCTAGTTCATCTTTCTTTCCCTATTTCTTTCTTCCTCCCCCCCCATATTGTTTTAATAAGTCTGTGATTAAACAGTGTTTGGGACACATGGATTATTATAAACTACCTTATAGATCTTAAATACATATTCTGTTATTCATAAAATTGCCATGTTTTAAAATCTTTTACAACACAAAGTGACTTGTTACTTATCAGTATCAACATCAAGATCATTGAACCAGCCAGGCCAAAACCGAATAATAAAACTTGAGACCTGGAAGGATCTTAAAGATTATTAAATAATGTAGATCCTGCATTTGCATACAGATAAGACAACCGATAAGGTGGCAGAAGCTGGTTCCTAGTACACGGTGATGTAATTAGTTTGAGGCAGGAAAAAAAAATCTGTTCCTTGATCCCATCACACAGCTCTTTTCACTATCCCTACTCTTTCTCTTGGTCTCAGGAGAGCCTCTTAAATGTAATGAGCTATCAATAGTAGTATAAAACTTAAATGTGGTAATTATTATATACAAGGAGGCATGCAAGAAGAGGGCTAAACTAGAGATATAAATGTATGATATACATTTGCACGTAGAATATCATTTTAGTCATAGATGATGAAATCAGCACGGAACTAAGCGTTGAGTACCGTAATATTAATAAGAAGGATAAAAATCAATGTAACGGAGTGGGATTATGTGAAGTCAGAGGAATAGAAAATGTCGGAAATTTATCTCCCCACCTGAACAACTACTGCATGACCATCATCTGTCTGATCAACTATTCTGACACTAAAAACTCTGTGAAGGACTGCAACTTCCAGTGGAAAGCCTGGAAGACAAATTATAGATAATTTGAATCAGCGTTACCTTTTATCACAGTAGCAGCTACCCATTCTCCATTCTTAGCCCTGAAACAGGCAGCAATGCATGTATCCTACGATAACTTGTACCATGCTTGTGGGAGCCATGGTTATTTAAAAGGACCCTGCTCTTCAAATATGAGAGATCTGTACTCTAATTGTTGATTTTTGTTTTGCATCAACGAGATAAATACCGCATAGGGTGTTCATTGCTGTTGCACTTCCTCCTATTTTACAAATCCCTCACTTCCAGTTTTGAATAGCTTCCTGGGTTTTAAAAAACAGCATTCATTTTTATCTTTTCTTTCTCTCTCTTTTGAGACAGACATTAAAGACCAGGACATTCAAATCAAAAGCAACTGCTTATACAGAAAAATTAAGAAAGTGACCACATAACCTCAAGAAAAAGAGTAACTCGGAAAAGACTTGAGAAGACTTTAAAATTGTACTTCAGGCTATTCCTAGCAGAGAAAAAGAAAAAGGATAAAAGCAAAAGAAATAACAAAAAGAAATTAGCAGTCTGGAAAAGGAGGATTATCCAGTTCAAGTGTAAAAACAAACATTATTAAACTATGAAAAGAAAACATAAGGGAAAAGTTTTAACATATTGATCTGGACAAAAATATTTTGAAGACTTATATAAGACTACAGTCAACAAAATTGAAAATAGATTGATGGATTATATCAAACTTAAAAGCTTCTGTACAACAAAAGAAATAACCAGAAAAGTGAAAAGCCAACCCCAAAATTAAGAGAAAATATTTGCAAATTTTCTTTTTCTTTCTGGTAGGAGATTAGTATCTAGAATATGCAAGAGACACAAACCATAAGAATACAAATAATCCAGTTAAAACTGGGAAAATGATCTGAATAGACATTTCTCAAAGGAAACCATACTAATGGCCATGCATATAAATGGCCAATGCATACCATACAATTTGTTTATGTGTATGTATATATACATATATATATATAAGTGTATGTATATATACATACACTTACCAATAGATGTCTGAAAAAGTACTTAACACCACTAATTTTCAGAGAAATGACTTTGGAAACTACAATGAGGTGTCAACTCACTCCAGTTACAATTGAAATTATTAAAATGACTAAAGTTAACAAATTCCTGTAACAATGTGATGTGGAGAAAGGGGAACTCTCATGCTCTACTGGTAGAAATGAAAATTAGTACAGCCATTATAGGAAATAATATGAAGGTTCTTCAAAAAACTAAAAATAGAACACCTACATGATCCTGGGTATATAAATAAATGAACATAAATGAAATAAATGTCCTAGAGATATTTGTAATCCCATGTTTATGACAGCACAATAAAAAAGATAAGGCATCATCCCAACTATCTGATAATGGATAAATGATGAAAGGAAATGTGTTATTTATTCATAATGGAATATTATCCAGTCCCAAATAAATCAAATCCTGTCATTTTCAGTAACATGGAGGAACCTAGAGATCATTTTGTTAAGTGAAATAAGCCAGGTGAAGAAAGACAAATACCATCTTATAGCAGTCCTATGCAGAATCTTCAAAAGTTGTTCTGCCAGATGTACAGTGTAGAATAGTGGTTACCAGAGGCTGGAAGTGCAAGGGTGAGAGGAGACTAGGAAGAAGTTGGTAAACAGGTACAAAATTGCCATTGGGAAGAATAAATCTGGTTCAACAGCAAAGTAGGGTGAGAATAATTAATACGAATTTATTGTATGTTTTAAAATGACAGAAGAAAGGATTCTGAATGTTCTCACCTCAAATGAAGATAAATGCAATGATTGTTATGCTGTTGATTTTGCCATTATATGCATGTATTATAATATCATACTGAACCATATTATATGTCAATTTTTAAAATAACGAAACATAAAAGAAAGTAGTAATTTAGGAAATTAGAGAAAAACAACAACAACAACAAAAAGCAGTAGGAAGCAAGTTCAAAATAACAGAAATAAGTCCCTCCTTATTGGTAATTACTTTAAATGTAAATGAATTAGACATTCCTATCAAATGATGGAGGTTAGTAAAATGGATATTTTAAAAACTGCATTCTACTGCCATGAATAACTAATTAAAACAAATTTTAAAAGTCATACAACTATGTATTGTTGACACCCATTTTAGATCTAAACACACAAATAGGTTAAAACTGTAAAGATGGGGAAAGACCTTCCATAACAATTGTAACCAAGAAGAGCAGGAGTGGATATACGAGTATTAGACAAAATAGATTTTTTTACTAAAAAAGAGTACAAGAAAAATATGGTATTAGATATTAGTAAATGTGGTCAATACAGAATCTAATAATTGTAATCATATTAATATTTAATGGCAGACTATCAAAATATATGAAATAATATTTGACAGAACTGAAAACTTCCAGAGTCAATGCAGATTAAGATTCACAATATTGTAGGTAAACAGTATTTTAATTTATTTCTAGAACTTAATCTGATATAACTGAGAGAGCAACTCCTGGCTACCATGCCTCTACCTTTAAAGTGTTGAGACATTGATTCCATTTAAGGATTGCAAATATACTGCCTATTTTCAGATGACAAATAATAAGTTAATGGTACAACTTCTAGAAATTTACTTAGCCCAGAGATTTACTGTAATTAATTTCAAGGAAATCAACTATGAAAATATTTTTCTGGTTAGCTAAATTCAGGCATTAACAAATAATTATTTCCAATGGGGATCTTATTTCTTCTAATACAAGACATAATTTGATATCAGGAAGATAGGAAAAAATGATATAAAATATTTTCTTCAAGTATTCAATGGCAAAATTAAGTTGTGTGAGTTAGTTAAGAAATTTCTTTGGAATGGCAAATGATGATGGCAACTATTAATTATTTGTGTATCACATTACTCTGGACCTTACCTGTGTACCATCTCAAGTAAAACTTCCAAGTAAATTATGGCATGATATTGACATATTGTAGATGAAAAAACTTGATTTAGAAACTATTTAACTGTAAAAATGTCACTCAGATACTGTAAGATAGAGGAATCCATAATAGCAATCTCATTCTAAAAGTTTAGTTTATATTCTTATTTAATATGCACTTTCTATGTTTTAAGTACTTCCCTACTATTTTCACAATTTCTTAAGTAAATTTATTGAATTTTTATAATGATGCAATGAGATAGATGATCTTATCTCATTTTACAAATAAGAACCTTCACTTTATAAATGAGAATGAGATGGGATTCAAATTCTGGCCATTGGCTTTGAAATCTCATTCCCTAACCATTAAGCTGCTTTGTTTCCCACAAGGCTATATAAAAACCCAAATAGTAATAATTTAATTAAATTGCACATTTTATGTATCCTAGATATAGCTCTAAAAGCTTTCATGTTATCTGTTGAAAATGATTTAAAAAGAAACTTCTATGTTGGAAGAATTTATGTAAGATCATAGAAAGAAAATTATAGTTAATGTTCACACATAAAAAATGTGTGTTACCTAATTGTTTCCTATAACTCCTAGTAGTTCTATGTTTTGAAGAAGACAGACATTTACAAGTATGTTTATAATGCAGGCAAGAATTTTCTAAGAGCTCAGATTGTTATAGAGGGCAAAAAGGAAAGTGATTAATTCAATCTGGTTAAAAGATGAGGAGGGACTGGGGCTGGGGCTCAGTGGTAGAGCACTGACTTAGCACCAGTGAGGCCCTGGGTTAGGTCCTCAGCACCACAGAAAAATAAAATAAAAGTACTGTGTCCACCTACAATTTATATATATATATATATACAATTTATATATAAATATACAATTTATATATATATATATATATATATATATATATATATATATATAATTTTTTTTAAATAGGCAAGATAAGGAGGAGAAATGCTACATAAATATTTCCAGACTGGCCCTTGAAGGAGAAGCAAGAATTCTTCCTACATTGTCTACAAGGTAATATCTCAATCCAAGTTATAGAGACAGAGGATAATCTAGTGTGGTTGATCTTGCATTTTGAGCATCTCTATGTGAAAAAGAAGGGGGAAAGATATAATAGGTTAAAGCAAAGAACAAACTTTTTTAATGATTTCAGGCAGACTACTCAGGTGTTTTAAATATTTATTTTGAAAACCATATGAGATAGATATTATGATTTTCATTTCATAGATTAAAAACAAACAGAACTGTAGAGAAGCTACACGTTCTACCCAACATGATGCAATTTTAAATGACAGGTTCAGATCACACAGATAAATCTGTCTCTGAAGCCCAATCACCTTTTAAGTATGTAATAATGCCCATTCTCAATATGCTGATCAGGTAAATAGTTCTAGGTAATAATTCTTTTTAAGCAGGAGTTGGTTTAAAAACAGGAATCTCTTCAGTTAATCATTAAGGCAAGAAAACAAACCAATTCATTTCTTTCAGGTGGACTATCAAACGATAGATAACCTTCAACAAATCATTAGGTGGAAAACACATTCACACACACCCACACACACACACTTACACACATACAACATACCATGATACAGAGGTCATTTCATTCTGGGTTTAGTCATGACATCATACATCATTTAAGTTTGGCCACGCCAGAGGTAAAGAGAGTTATCCCCAAAAGAATTGAAAAGGCTTTTCCTCAGGAAATAGATGCCCAGTCAATATAAGAATATTATCCAAATTATAATGAACAGAAAGAAGAAAACTGGATATTATTTCATAATAAAATTTTCATACTTTATAATATATAATCATAGAATTCAGCTTCTTTGGAAAACTGTGCCTCTTTTGTCTGAGGAAAGATTTAGGAAGAGCTAGTCCATTCGTATTTTTCTAATTGGAGATCTCAAAAGGGGAAAAGAAAGACTAAATGAATCTTAGAAACAAATGTGGAGAAATTAGTTTTATAATCTCAGAGCCAGAAACTTGCAACATTAGAGGATGAATGGCAACATAAGTTTTCAGTTCTTAACAGTGTTACTGATGAGAGATAATGACTGAACTTGTCACTGAAAATAACTAAAATATAAAGAATCATATATTTAATATTTAGTATGCAAAATCTAATTCAGAGCTGGCTAAAAGGCCCATTGAGGCCTAACATAACAGGAAAGCTGGAAAAAGTGAAGGTAATCAGAATGTAAGGCCTGTTTTGAATTGAAAGCATTTGCTAAATGCTGATGTACTTTGACTTTTATTATAAATATTGCAGAAGACTTGAGAGCTAGAAATAAATACTAAGGCTTATCTGAGGCAGCAAGTCCAAAAACATTCAAGATAAATGGGACTCCCAAGAGTTTTATCCATATTATAAAGACAAATAGAAAAATTAGCTTTCACCTCTGAAAGCATCCAAATTGATATTAATTTTGAGTAAACAGAATTAAAAAACACTAAAAAACATGTTCTCCTGAGAATTTGTAATATATGCTTATTCTCATGAGAGTTTAGCATGCAAAGGTAAGTTCAAATGTCCAAAACCTTCAATAACACAATTTACTTTAAAATGGCATTAAGTTATAGTGTTTCTTGGAACCTGGAAAGAAACAAATAACAAGAAGAAATGATGGGTACTCTTGAAGTACACACATTCAAATTAAACATCAAATAATTTTCAAAGTTTAAAATTCTAAGAACTTGGAAAGGAAAGAAGACAGAAGGATAAAAGGAATGAAGGGAGGAAAGAGAGAAAGAAGGAAGGAAAAGGAAAAAATAAGGGAAGAGCAGAGCAATATCAAGAAGTTGGGATAGGGAGGAAGAATGAGAGGAAAAAGGGAGCAGAGGGAGGGAGGCTGAAATAATGAGATAAATTAGCAATTACAATAGATACCTGGATCATCATATTTAGGGAAAAAAGAGAAAAAGGAAGAATTAAGAATATGAGCAAGAAACATAACGAAGTGGATTTATAGAAGAATCAAATTATATATTGGGGTTTTTCAATGATGGAATTGAAATAGCTATAAAACCTCTGACTAAAAATTTAAAAAAGAGATACTTTAAAAATTCATATTACATATAAAGAAGCAGAGACTATAACGTTTTAATAAAAATACATGATACTGAGAAGACTACTCAGATTGTACTTAGTAGTAGAGAATGGAAATGTCTATCATACCTCATATCAGTACAAATTATTCCAAAATCTCTTTATATATAGGTAGGTAGAGTAAAAGGAAAGACATGTAATCAACATATAAGAACAATAAATGCCAAAATTTGTAGGATACAGTGAATACAGAAAATAGAAAGGTATAGCATTGATACCATATAGCATTGATAGTATAATATTAAATAAGTTGTAAAATCAACAATCTAATCTTTTACTTTAGAAAGCAAAAATAAATCTGAAGTGAGGAAAATTAATAGACATTTTACTAGAGTCAATGAAATTATAAACAAGAAACCAAGAGAAAATCAACATAACTAAAAGTTCTTTGAAAACATCAATAAAATTGATAAGCCAAATGGTAAGCTAAAAGACATAAATTAAATATATCAGAAATGAAAGAGTGACATCATTACAGAACTCATAGTCATAAAAAGAACAAGAAAGTAATATTATGAGCATTAATATGTCCACAACTTTAATAGTCAGATGAAACACAACAATTCCTTGAAAGACACAGTCTGTCAAAACTCACACATAAAAGATATAAGCAATCTGAAGAGGCTTGTATCATCACAGAGCTCTAGCCACACCTGAGACTATTAAATATATTGAGCACATACTTATTAACTTTCCAAAACAGAAAATGTAAGGTCCTGATGAGTTCACTGGTGAATTCCACCAAACTATATAGGAAGCAATTATACAAAATCTGTGCAATCTCTTCCAGAAGACAAAAGCAGAACACCATTATACTGCTCTATGAGACCAGGTTTGTTTAATATCAAATGCACCCAGAACATTACAAGAATAGAAAACTACCAACTAATATTTCTTATGAAACTCATGCAAATATTCTCAACAAAATATTTACAAACTGAATCCAAATATGTATACACCTTTATAGACCACAATCATGTGATATTTAGTCCAGGTATTCAAGACAGATTCAAGATTTGAAAATTGATTCATGTAATCTATCACAACATGCTGAAGAAGAAAAATCGCATCACTGAATCAATAAATGCAGAAAAAGCATCTGACAAAATCTAACACCCATTTCTGATTGAAAACAAATGAAAATTCTTAGTATGCTAGGAATAGAGGAGAACTTCCTCAAATTGATAAGCATAAAAGAAAAAAATCTACAAAATACCCACATTGAACATCATTCTTTTTTTTTTAATGTAAAAAAATGGGATACATGTTGTTTCTCTATTTGTACTTGGAGTCAAGGCATACCATTTGTGTAATCATAAATTTACATAGGGTAATGCTGTTTGATTCATTCTGTTATTTTTTTTTCATTTCCCCCCACTCCTCCCACCAATCTTTTCCCTCTATACAGTCCTTCCTTCCTCCATTCTTGCCGCCCTCCTTATCCCTAACCCTAAACCTAACCCTAACCCTAATGCTAACCCCTCCCACCCCCCATTATATGTCCTCATCCGCTTATCAGTGAGATCATTCGTCCTTTAGTTTTTTGAGATTGGCTTATCTCACTTAGCATGATATTCTCCAATTTCATCCATTTGCCTGCAAATGCCATAATTTTATCATTCTTCATGGTGGAGTAATATTGCATTGTATATATATGCCACAGTTTCTTTATCTATTAATCAATTGAAGGGCATCTAGGTTGGTTCCAAAATCTGGTTATGGTGAATTAAGCAGCAATGAACATTGATGTGGCTGTATCTCTGTAGTATGCTGATTTTAAGTCCTTTGGGTATAGGCCAAGGAGTGGAATAGCTGGGTCAAATGGTGGTTCTATTCCAAGCTTTCTGAGGAATCACCATACTGCTTTCCAGAGTGGCTGCACTAATTTGCAACCCCACCAGCAATGTATGAGTGTACCTTTTCCCCCACATCCTCGCCAACACCTATTGTTGCTTGTATTCTTGATAATCACCATTCTAATTGGGGTGAGATGAAATCTTAGAGTAGTTTTGATTTGCATTTCTCTTATTACTAGAGATGTTGAACATTTTTTCACATGTTTGTTGATTGCTTGTAGATCTTCTTCTGTGAAGTGTCTGTTCATTTCCTTAGCCCATTTGTTGAATGGATTATTTGTGTTCTTGGTGTAGAGTTTTTTGAGTTCTTTATAGATTCTGGAAATTAGCACTCTATCTGAAGTATGAGTGGCAAAGATTTTCTCCCACTCTGTAGGCTCTCTCTTCACATTTCTGATAGTTTCCTTTGCTGAGAGCAAGTTTTTTAGTCTGAATCTATCCCAGTTGTTGATTCTTGCTTTTATTTCTTGTGCTATGGGAGTCCTGTTGAGGAAGTCTGGTCCTAAGCCGACATGTTGAAGTTCTGGACCTACTTTTTCTTCTATAAGATGCAGGGTCTCTGGTCTGACTCTGAGGTCCTTGATCCATTTTGAGTTTAGTTTCGTGCAAGTGAGAGATATGGGTTTAGTTTCATTCTGTTGCATATGGTTTTCTAGTTTTCCCAGCACCGTTTGTTGAAGAGGCTATCTTTTCTCCATTGCATATTTTTGACCACTTTGTCTAGTATGAGAAAATTGTATTTATTTGGGTTTGTGTCCATGTCCTCTATTCTGTACCACTAATCTACCTGTCTATTTTGGTACCAATACCATGCTGTTTTTGTTACTATTGCTTTGTAATAGAGTTGAAAATCTGGTATTGCGATACCCCCTGCTTCGCTCTTTCTGCTGAGGATTGCTTTAGCTATTCTGGGTTTTTTATTCTTCCAGATGAATTTCATGATTGCTTGCTCTATTTCTGTAAGGTAAGTCATTGGGATTTTAATTGGAATTGCATTGAATCTGTATAGCATTTTAGGTAGTATGGCCATTTTGACAATATTAATTCTGCCTATCCAAGAACATGGGAGATCTTTCCATCTTCTAAGGTTTTCTTTAATTTCTTTCTTTAGTATTCTGTAGTTCTCATGGTAGAGGTCTTTCACCTCTTTTGTGAGATTGATCCCCAAGTATTTTATTTTTTTTTGATGCTATTGTGAATGGGATAGTTTTCCTAATTTCTCTTTCTGAAGATTCATCACTTATGTATAAAAATGCATTGGATTTATGAGCATTGATCCTGCAACCTGCTACTTTACTGAATTCACTTATGAGATCTAAAAGTTTTCTGGTGGAATTTCCAGGTTCCTCTAAATATATAATCATGTCATCAGCGAACAGGGATAGTTTGAGTTCTTCTTTTCCAATTCGTATCCCTTTAATTTCTTTGGTTTGTCTAATTGCTCTGGCTAGAGTTTCAAGGACGATGTTGAATAGAAGTGGTGAAAGAGGGCATCCCTGCCTTGTTCCAGTTTTTAGGGGGAATGCTTTCGGTTTTTCACCATCTAGAATGATATTGGCCATGGGCTTAGCGTAGATGGCCTTTACAATGTTAAGGAATGTTCCCACTATCCCTATTTTTTCTAGTGTTTTGAGCATGAAGGGATGCTATATTTTATCAAATGCTTTTTCTACGTCTATTGAAATAATCATGTGATTCTTAACTTTCAGTCTTTTGATATGGTGAATGATATTTATTGATTTCCAGATGTTGAACCAACCTTGCATCCCTGGGATAAAACCCACTTGATCGTGGTGCACTATCTTTTAAATATATTTTTGTATGCGATTTGCTAAAATTTTGTTGAGAATTTTTGTGTCGATGTTCATTAAGGATATTGGTCTGAAATTTTCTTTCCTTGATGTGTTTCTGTCTGGTTTAGGTATCAGGGTGATATTGGCTTCATAGAATGAGTTTGGGAGGGTTCCCTCCTCTTCTATTTCATGGAATACTTTGAGGAGTATTGGAATGAGCTTTTCTTTAAAGGTTTTGTAGAACTTGGCTGAGAACCCATCTGGTCCCGGACTTTTCTTTGTTGGTAGGCTTTTGATGATCTCTTCTATTACATTGCTTGAAATGGATTTATTTAAGTTGTGTATGTCCTCCTGGTTCAGTTTAGGTAATTCATAAGTCTCTAGAAACTTTTGATGTCTTCGAGGTTTTCTGTTTTGTTGGAGTATAGATTTTCAAAATAGCTTTTAATTATGTTTTGTATTTCATTTGTGTCTGTCGTGATATTTCCTTGTTCATTCCAAATTGTAGTAATTTGAGTTTTCTCTCTCTTTCACTTTGTTAGTGTGGCTAAGGATTTATCAATTTTGTTTATTTTTTCAAAGAACCAACTATTTACTTTGTTAATTTTTTCGATTGTTTCTTTTGTTTCAATTTCGTTGATTTCAGCTCTGATTTTAACTATTTCCTGTCTCCTACTACTTTTGGTGTTGGTCTGCTCTTCTTTTTCTAGGGCTTTGAGCGGTAGTGTTAAGTCATTTATTTGTTGATTTCTACTTCTTTTGTTGAATGCGACCCATGAAATAAATCTTCCTCTAAGTACTGCTTTCATAGTGTCCCAGAGATTTTGATATGATGTGTCTTTGTTCTTGTTTACTTCTAAGAATTTTTTTTATTTCCCTCCTGATGTCTTCTATTATCCATTCATCATATAATAGCATATTATTTAATCTCCAGGTATTGGAGAAGTTTCTGTTTTTTTATTCTGTCATTTATTTCTAATTTCAATCCATTACGATCTGATAGAATACAGGGTAGTATCTCTATCTTCTTGTATTTGCTAACAGTAGCTTTGTGGCATAAAATATGGTCTATTTTAGAGAAGGATCCATGTGCTGCTGAGAAGAAAGTGTATTCGTTCTTTGTTGGGTGGTATATTCTATATATGTCGGTTAAGTCTTAATTGTTGATTGTGTTATTGAGATCTATGGTTTCTTTATTCAATTTTTGTTTGGAAGATCTATTCAGTGGTGAGAGAGGTGTGCTAAAATCGCCTAGTATTATTGTGTTGTGGTCTATTTGATTTCTGGAATTGAGAAGGATTTGTTTGACGTACATGGATGAGCCAATGTTCCAGGCATAGATATTTATGATTGTTATGTCTTGTTGATTTATGCTTCCCTTAAGCAGTATGTAATGTCCTTCTTTATCCCTTCTGACTAGTTTTGGCTTAAAGTCCACATTATCTGAAATGAGGATGGATACTCCAGCTTTTTTGCTGTGTCCGTGTGCATGGTATTTTTTTTCCCATCCTTTCACCTTTAGTCTGTGGGTATCTCTGTCTATGAGATGAATGTCTTGCAGGCAGCATATTGTTGGATTTTTGTTTTTAATCCAATCTGCCAGTCTATGTCTTTTGATTGATGAGTTCAGGCCATTAACATTCAGGGTTATTATTGTGATATGATTTGTATTCCCAGTCATTTGACTCATTTTTGTTTTTTGACATGATATGATTTCTCCTTTATTTGGCTATTCCTTTAGGCTAGTTCCTCCCGTTGCTGATTTGCATTGTTGTTTTTCTTCTCTTCCTCATGGAATATTTTGCTGAGAATGTTCTGTAATGCCGGCTTTCTTTTTGTAAATTCCTTTAGCTTTTGTTTATCATGGAAGGATCTTATTTCCTCGTCAAATCTGAAAGTAAGTTTTGCTGGGTATAGGATTCTTGGTTGACATCCATTTTCTTTCAGGGCTTGGTAAATATTGTTCCAGGCCCTTCTAGCTTTTAGGGTCTGGATTGAAAAATCTGCTGATATCCATATTGGTTTCCCCCTGAATATAATTTGATTCTTTTCTCTCACGGACTTTAACATTCTGTCTTTATTTTATATGTTAGGTATTTTCATAATAATGTGCCTTGGTGTGGGTCTGTTGTAATTTTGTATATTTGGAGTCCTATAAGCCTCTTGTACTTGGTTTTCCATTTCATTCTTCAGATTTGGGAAATTTTCTGATATCATTTCATTGAATAGATTGTTCATTCCTTTGGTTTGTTTCTCTAAGCCTTCCTCAATCCCAATAATTCTTAATTTTGGTCTTTTCATGATATCCCATAATTCTTGTAGATTCTGTTCATGATTTCTTACCATCTTCTCTGTTTGTTCAACTTTGTTTTCAAGATTAAATATTTTTTCTTCAGTGTCAGAGGTTCTGTCTTCCAGGTGTTCTATCCTATTGGTTATGCTTTCTATGGAGTTTTTAACTTGGTTTATTATTTCCTTCATTTCAAGGATTTCTGTTTGTTTTTTTTTTTTTTTCATTATCTCTAACTCTTTATTGAAATGATCTCTTGCTTCCCGTATTTGCTCTTTTAACTGTTGATTGGTGCAATCATTTAATGCCTGCATTTGCTCTTTCATCTCCTCCTTCAATGCCTGCATTTGCCCTTTCATCTCCTCATTTGCTTCTCTGATTGTTTTAGTTATGTACATTCTGACCTCCCTTTCTGACATTTCTTCTGCTGTGCTGTCATTGGGTTTTATTGATATAGTATCTAGGTTTGTTTGGGACATATTCTGTCATTGTTTTCTCATATTGGTCAGATGTCAGTGGGACTCTGAGATATTGCAGATTTCCTCTATTGACTTATAGTGTCCCTGTAGATATCCAATGTATCATCTCCCAGCCTTCAGTAGCCCGAAGTCTTGGAGGAACTTGATAATGCTGTGCTTCCGAAGAAAGCTGCTCCTAGCCCGCTACTGGTTCCAGGACTTGGAGCTGGCTCTATGCGGAAAGCCTCTCACTGGGGTGCCTGTTCCCAGAAGCTGGCCATGTGGAAGGAGCCCACCACAGTAGTGAGCAGCGCTACCTGAGGTAGACTGTAGCTGCCCGGCCTGCTCTGTTAAGCTGCCTCTATCTGGGCCTGCCACCCAGGCTGAGCTTCACTCGGTGGGGGAGACTGACCCCGTGGCTGTATTTTGGTCGGAGTCTCTCAATGCCTCCCCTTCTTAAATCCTGGGTTCTGTGGTGACTGGAGATGCAGTCACCCTCTAGTCTGCCATCTTGGATCCCCTGAACATCATTCTTAATGTTCAAAAACTAAGATCAGGAATAAGACAAAGAGAGATCCTTTCTCAACTGATTTTAAGTATTCTATTCCTTGCTAATTTATTTAATAAGACAGGAAAAGGGCATAAATATGTTTATATACTGAAGAGGAAAGCAATAAAACTGGTTTTCTTTGTATATGACATGTTCTTCTATATAGAAATTCCAAAATAATGTGCAAAACTCCTGCAAAAAAATAAACAATTTCAGTATGTTCTCAGGATATGAGGTTTATATACTAAAGTCCATCACTTTCATATATACAAGCAATTAAATAGTGGAATTTGAAATTAAAAGTGGATTATCATTCACATTAGCAGCCCCCAAGTGAAATATTTTGATATAAGACTAATAAGATATATTAGATCTGAGTGAAGATACAAAACTTTGATAAAGAAAATAAAGAACTAAATAAGTGGAGAGAGATTTCATGTTTATGAAGAAGATTTAATGATAAAGATGCAAATTCTTGCAATCTTGGTCTATAGACTTAATATACCTCAATTTAAAAAATCAAAATAGATACTTAATTGTGAATAATGACAAATTTATTCTATAATGAGACAAAAGACCAGAGAATCCAACTCAATATTGAAGAAGAAAAAGGTCCAAGGACTAAGACTATCCAACTTTAAGACTGATTATCATTTTCCACTAATCAGGAAGTGGTGCTAGCAAATGGGTAGAAGAAAAGATCAGTGGAACCAAGTGCAACAGAAGCTGTAAACTATAAAGGTAGACCCACACAAATATGTTTAACTGCTGACCAAGAAGCAAAGATGATACAACAAAACAAGTTAGTTTTTTGAAGAATCCACTGAACATCCCCATAAATCACAGATTTAGATAAAGTCCTTACACCTTTCACATAAATTCACTCAAAATGCATGATAAACTTGGATTCAAATTAAACTATAAAACTAGAAGATCATGAATTTAAAAAAGCAACTGATAATTTGGACTTTTAAAATTAAAAACATCTGCTTTGTGCAAGATAATGTCAAGAAGAATGACAACAAAACTCAGGAGAAAATATTTGCAAAAGTCTCATCTGATAACAGAATGTTATCTAAAATATGCAAACTAATCATAAAAATTAACAATAAGGAAACATACAATCTGATTTGAAAAATAGCAAAAAGACCTAAAGAGACAACCAATAAATACAGAAGGAAAATAATTATATGAAAATATGTTTTACATACATGCCCATCAGGGATATTCATATTAGAACAATAATGAGATATCATTGCACACTATAAGAATGGCTGGCAAGGTGGAGGAACATAGGAAGTAACATTTATTTCTGATAGGAATGCAAAATGTGATAGCCAGTTTACAAGACAGTTTAGCAGAAGTTTTACAAACTTCAACATACTTTACCTGTCTAGCAATCATATTTCATGGTATTACTCAAATGAGTTTAAAGCAGATGTCCATACACTGGCCTGGCGATATTATACATAATTGCCCAAATTAGAGGCAATCAATATGTCTGAAGTTTGGGGAATGGATACATAAAATATGGTACAACCAGACGTGGGAATATTGTTCTAGGGCTAAAAAGAAATGAACTCTTAAGTCATGGAAAAACATAGAGGAAACTAAAATGCATATTACTAGTGAAAGAAGTCACTCTGAAAAAATACTGTATGATTCCAACTATGTGACATTATGGAAAGTGCAAAACTTTGTAGACAGTAAAGTACCAGGGATTAGGTGGATAGGAGAAAAGAGTAGACAAAGCACACTGGATTTTTAGGGTGATGAAATTATTCTGCATTATACTACTGTGGTAAATACTCATTATCCTACTTTTATCAAAACCCACAAAACGTATATCACCTAATGCGGAAGGGAACCTAATGTGATAATGATGTGTCCATAAAAGTTTCTTGATTATAAAATGTGCCCCTGAAATACAGGGTGAAAACAGGAAGGCGAATTGTATGCTTGGAAAGGAGGCATTTGGAAACTGTACTTTCCCTTCAGTGTTGCTCTGAATCAAAAACTGCTTTAAAAAAGGTTTGCTAATTAAAACATGTTAATGACTGAGAATTCACTTAAAATTATGAATACATGAATAATCTCAAGACAAACCATCCTCATCCAGATGGTAGCAAATGGACTAACACTAGAAACACAAAGAACACAAAAACTACTAGCAAAAAAAAATCCTATAGTGACATGTCAGAGTGACAATTGACATCTCATTAGCAAATTGTAACCAAGTGATATGACAGCATAAAGAATGTTAAGGTTTGTCTTCAGACAAGCAATAACAAATTGCTTCAATTAAAAATTATCCAATATTTATTTCTGCTCTTTCTCTTAACAATTCCAGTAGTTATATTTTTAAAAAAACATTTTAACATTTTAACTTTTAACAAATATTTATGACTAATTTTTATATTTTTATATAAGAAGACATACAGAATTTTGGCATTTAAGGATGCAATTACCCTTCAGTTTCTTATTTTTTAAAGATCCAAAACTTTCAAAGTGAAAAAATATTTATCTCTATATATTAGTGGTGGTAACTGTATAGACACACAATTTATTTCACACATTTCATAACCTATTTATTTTTAATATCAACATTATATTATGCCTTACCAAATGTCATTATTATCCTATATGAAAAGAAAATAAATAAATATTTACAGAGCATCTACCTTGTAGGAGGCCCTGTTAGGACTAGTGGTTTTGGAATGGAAAAATGGAGATAAATAGCAGCCAAAATGTTTTTCATCTTATGATGCAAAAGAATGTAGTTATATGAGTATTTCAGTAAAATATACTACTGGGTGTTTTGGTGAAAGAATTAGAAAAAGATTTCTCAGAAATGAATTATGATTTAAAGGATTTGATGCTGGTGGCTCAGGAGGCAGAGACAGGATGATCACAAGTTCAAGGTTAGCCTCAGCAATTTAATATGGTTGTAAGCAACTTAGTGAGTCCCTGTCTCAAAACAAAAAATAAAAAGGACTGGTGATGTGATTCAGTACCTCTGGGTTTCCATCCCTGGTATCCCCCAAAAAAACAATAAAAAATAAATAAACAGTACATTGGAAAATTCTAAACCTGAGTAATAAATACATATTTTAAAAGGTACCTTGAGAAAGCTTGTCATCTTGGGGGAATTAAAGCAATTTAATACAATTATAATTATGCTCAAGGTGGAAAATGTAGTGAGAGATGAATTTTATTATTCAACAGTTGCCAAAAACATGAAGGAAACTCTAAGGTATAAAAAAAGATATTGGTATGATTGACACAGAGTAATGTATAAAATCTACTGAAATAAAAATGGTTGGATAAAAGTCTATTTTTTATATCAATTAATCAGAAATTATGAAAACATAGCAGTGTAAGTATCAAATATTAGGATAAGCACTATACTGAAAACCATTGCAAAAATTCAAAGAAGAAATTAAGAAGATATAATCAACATATTTATAACTGTTTGTTTTAACTTGATAATTTATATAAAACATATTGTACTGTTACAAAATGTGATGGGCTGACAGATCTGGCTCCATGAGAATGTCATAGGCCATACTCTAAGGGAAATGACTAAACAGACTCCCTTTTGCTCTGAGACTCCATGTTATGTAGGAAATAAGCTTCTCCCATGGGAACACCCTGCCTCTGTGCCCATCATCAGTTACTTGGTGTGACATGCTTAATAATATACAATGGCAACTCCTATGTAGTAAAGAATTGCTCTCTTTTGATTCCTATTGCTCCTAAACAATGTACCATGTGAACAGTGATTGTGTGGATGTTAGCAACCATTCTTTAGTTTGTACCTAGGTAAGGGTCATTTTGACCCACTTCCCCCTCTGTCAATGATCTCATGATGTTAATGTGTAATTTCTAATCATAGCAATAGACACTTATGATTAATGTGATTTTTGGTATAAGAACTCCTACAACCCTGTGGTCAGGGCTGTTCTCTCAATAGTCATTTTTTGGGGCATTGTTTGAGACAGTCAGCCAGACGGCTTAATGAAGACTCTCAAATTTGGACTTTTCAGTGGTGATCAGTCTGTTCTTAAGTTGTGACTTATATCAAAAAATTTGGAGTCCTTTTTGTTTATCTCAATAACTTTTTCATCTGTGTATTTGTGGTCATGTAATCATTTTTATTTGGTCTCATTTTTCACCTTTGATTATTTATATATTCTGTGTAACTATAATCTTATTTGATCCCCTAGCATTTGATTGATATTAACATTTTAAGAAATACCTTTTGCTCAATAACCCATACTCCTGACACAATTCAACCTAATAAACAGTACTGAATTCCCACATTATGTTTTGGACCCTCTGACCCCTGGGGTGGTTACATCAAGGAAAAATGATCCTACAGTGATGAAGAATAGGCACTTGATTTTGATCTCACTCTCCAAAATAGAAAAGGTAAATTATAGATAGAGAGATAGCACGGAGTGCTGCTTTTAATTTGTTGATTTCAAGACCTATAGCTGGAAATGGAGGAGTGTAATGATAAAGTTCTGGGAATATTAATTATATTCTAGACATGCACAGTTATTGGTACGAGTGAAATTTCCCAGGAAGAACGTCAAAAGTGAGAAGGAAAGAAAAGGGCACAAAGAGAAAGAAGAGAAGAGTCAAAGCAAGGTGGGAGAAAAGTGTACAGCATAAAGGAAGAGAAGGAAAGCTAGGATAAAACTGGAAGAAATGGATACCATGGAAAAAATATTCTGGAATTAATTTAAAAAAAAAAGGGAAGCAACATATGGGAACTTTCTAGAAATATTTGCATAAAATATTTTTCCTTAATACTCATACAAATTCCTTTGCAGGAAGAGAAGCCAACTATAGTCGGGTCCTAAAGGGGATACAAAATGGATAAAAAATGAGTGTCATAAAAAGAAAGGAAAAGATGAAAAAAGAAGAGAACCACATGTATCATTCCAGAAACAAGTAAGAAAGGTATTTAAAGAAGTTCATACATTCCACTACCTAGATAAAATATTCTTGACAAAAAGAGAAAAAGTTATATACTATATAGTTTTATGCATTCATATATATACATGCATATAAATGTATATATATTTATACATTCATATGTATGTGCATACATATATTGAATAATAGGAGAATTAAGAAGATTTAAATTGGTTGGGTATAAGAGACATGAGATAGTAAATACCTTGAAACTAATTTCTTCTCTAAATGAGGTGAAACTAAAAGGAAGAGGAAAGAGAAGTAGCAGAATTAAAAGAAAGGCTTATATCTGAGTGATTTTTGTTTGACTGTTTATTTGCTTTTTTAATTTTGGAAGACAAAACAATAGGATAATTTTAGGTAAAGAACAATATCAAACTGTACCAGGTAATTGATGAAATATTGTCACTTAAGGATGCCTTTGAAATTCATTCTCTAGGCACAATAAGGAAAACAATCTATCACTTTTTATTTGTCTTTTTAAGTGACAATGTGGTAATTATTTCCCTTCCTACCCATTTTCCATGAATTAAATGGAGTGTAAGTAGATACAAAACTGTAAATTCTTTGGACTTTAAGTAAATAATTGCTATGAATGGTCTATTGCAAATTAAAACAACACAGATGCTGGTAAATTTAAGAAGTGTTGTCTCTCCAGAGAGCAGTTCATAGAATTCTATATAGAAATTTCATTCTTAGATTCTGCAGTTTTATAACATAGAAGGCAAGTATTAGGAGGAAAAAAAATTAAAAAAAAACCTCTTGTTAAGGTGAAGTCATTTTTAATATAAAAGTTTACCGACTATTTGAAGCCTAAAGTTTAATATGGTACTTATAAAACAACTTTTAATGCTAGTAAATATTGGTAAATATATGAATAAATAATAAACATTATGCTTCATGAATTCAAATTTATCTGTACATTTAACAGAAGAATACCTTTAGTTGATTGGACAGCATAGTGTATTCCTGGACTCAGATTTATTTATTTATTTATTTATTTATTTATTTATTATTTATTTATTCTTCTTCCAGATCTTTATTTTGGAGAAGATATTATCATCCTTGTGAATGAATGATTACATGGTTTCAAGGACTAAATAACAAGGCTTACTGAATGACAGCATTTTTCTTTTAATTTTTCAATTAATGTACATACATTATCAACTAATTTTATTTCCAATGAAACAATGTACAGTGCCAGTTCTGTCAATACTGCTAGATGGTTGTTCATTCACGAGGTGAAATGCTCCAAAAAGAAACAGGCTGGAAAAATAAAACTTTTAAAAAATTAGGCAAGAATAAATATAAAAAGATGAGAAAGCATAACTGAAGGGAGAGAGAAACAGAGGCTAAAGAGAAAAGCATGTGTAAAGAGGGAATGATTGAGTAGGAATAGTGGTCAGAGTTCCAAGACAGAGGAGGACAAGGAAATCATATAGAGGTAGGGAGGATACGGAGGCCCAGGGGCAAAGGGGGCCTAGAAGAATTAACAGATCTCACAGACACTGCAGACACAGTCAAAGGTAATTGTGAGAGAGAGAAAAGCAGGCTTGTAACACAGGTACAGGGTGTGAGAAAACATCGAAAACCCTCTCTCCTCCCCTGCAGTCAATTGAATAAGAGTGATCGTGATGGGCATATTTGAAGACACCTGATTTTGCAAAGGCTGCTCATTCCTAATTCATTTAAATTGCCCTCTATTTTCTTTTTATGCTAACAAAAGGACTTCAGAGATCTGTAGTTGACTACATCACATGCCAACTCAAACTTTCAAAATAAGGTCAGAACTTTATTTTAGTATTAGTGCCTTTGTGTTAATATTGCTAATCTACATAGAACATTCAAATATCAGCACACAAACTGAGCTATATCTCTGTATTCAGTGACACTACTGTTATTATTACCAGAAAATGTCCATTAGGAAGGTGTACCCTACATAGTCAGCTACATATGTGACATTATTAGCAAAACTGTCATTCCCATGTTCTCTAATTCCTAGAAGGAGTGCAAATAGAAGCCACTGTAATTTTTTATACTAAATGATTATCTTTAAAATTGCCAAGGGAAATTTATTAATGCCTCTTATTTTAGTCAATATCCATTCCCTTTGCATTATCTTCCTAACAAATTTTTGAGAATCAACCTTGTGCCATAGATTGAGAGACATACTGATGGGATGGAGAAGGACAGAGTTGAGTTGGATTTTCAATAATTAATGTACTTATCTTTGGAATGCCAAGTAAAGAACTTGCACACTAGACACTGATCTAGCTTACTGTGGTAAAAACCCTGACTCAATTACTTCATGTCAAAATTTATTTTTGCGAAGAAACTCACTTTGGTTAAGGAAATAATTTTCAAGTCCAATGTGAAATAAACCTGAAGCCTCATGAATTCATTGGGATGAGAGGAAACTCCAAAATGTTTAATTAAGTTGTACACTAGGGTGAACAGGATCCTAGTGATTTAACAGATCAAAAATGAGAAGAGAATTGCACACAGGGAGAGAGAGTCAGGTCCAATAGCTTGGTTGGAGGCTGATGTCTGGATTATCAAAGAGGATTAAAGGTCATTTATAAGGGAAGGGAAATGGGGTGTCATTTGAAAAGAACCTTCTGTTGAACACTGTCACAGAGAATCTCCTAGACTTATGCTTCTATGTCCAGGCAATATTTCTTTTCAGTGGTATTATTTGTAACACAGAGTAGAGAAAAACAAGAATTTTATGTACCTCAATCGTGTAAGCATTCAATCACTGCACATAGATGCAGTAAGATAATTCTGTAAAAGCTGGAAATCAGATCAGATATAAATAGAGAACAGTACCAGAAAGAAAATTCTAAAGGAATAATGAGAGGGCACAGGATTTCACATAGGACCTGTGGCAGGGTTTGAACACGTCTTATCTGGATATTCAGGACCACATCACATTCAAGTTATTCCAAGACTATCAAGGTGTCTGTATTCATTCCAACTTGAAAGTGTGAAAATGAAAGTTTCATAAGGTCACAAGGCAAATACTCATTGTTATCATTCTCCTCTAGAAATAATAATTTTGTCTCCGAACTCTTCCCATTTCCTTTCTCTAACTCTTCCAGGGTGCCAACTGCTGTGAACTCTATTTTTTTTTTTTGCCAATTGACAATAATAATGGTCTTTCAGGATCAAGTTGAAAATTTCTGCTATAAAATGCTGAGCTTCCATTTCCTTAGAGTAACTTTTTACACTTAGTCATATGAAATGAAATTCCCACTGACCCCCAACTGTCCATGCTGTGGGCTGGTCCAAACCAAAAAAATCAACTGGTACTGGTGTAAAAATTTTTTTTTTTCTTTTTCTTCTGTAGTACTGGGGATCGAACCCAGGGCCAAGCATAGCAAGCACTCTACTGACTGAGCTATCTCCCCAGCCCTCTGGTGTAAAATTTTAACTGCTCTTAGAGCATCCCTCCGCTAGCATTACCTTTTTGTGTAGCCTACTTTTGATTTGGCTAGCCATTAAGTGCATTTCCACTTATGTCACAGTCAATGCAATTATTTTCTCTTAAAATCTTCTGATCAAATCTATCAGAAGATTCCTTTATAAAACACAGTAACTGAGAAGCACCTCTGTAAATGAAACTACAAAGAAAGGAAACCCCCCACACATGTAAAGTCTTTCGTGTTTGTTTAATATTAAGTTTTTAATGTATATACTTAGCTAATATCATGCCTTAATTTAATTTTAGTTTTTTGAAAGGCTGTACCATTTCATTTATTGTTATAGGAAATTTTAGATTACTTTTTTAAAAATAAGACCAAAGGAATTAAAAAATCCCAGCGTAACTTATGCCTTAATTTTGAATGCTTGCCTTAATAGAATCTTACTTGAAAACAAAACAACACCATAAATATTGTATATCATAGAACATGTACCTGGCATTTTTCATATTAAATATTTCTTAAAAATTCATCAAAATAACTATTGGAATTGTCCTGTGACTAACACCACACATATTTATACAATTTATAGTAATTAACAAGCTAGAGCATATGCTATAAAAAAGCACTTTTATTTTCTAGAAAATAACAGTAGGTGAAATGTTCACATGGTAATATATTCAGAGTCACAACTTCAAAAATAACATTTATATTATGTTTTACTTTCCCATTTATGCACAGCATTGCAAAAGTCAAGTATACTCTTTCAGAATCGTTGATCATATAAGCTAAGGTTCAATATTTGGGTTGCCAAGTTTTATAGTTTTGAAAAATGCAGAATGTCTTGTACACATTATTGAACTATCAGAGAATAGTTTTAGCACCTTAAAAAGTCTCCTGTGCTCATTTATTCAATCATCTCCCTTTCCTAAATTTCCTACCATCAGTGATCTGTTTTCAATTCCTATGGTTTTGCCTTTCTTGGGATGAAATAAGGATTTCTGAGAATAATAATAAAGGTGAGACTTGAAGAATTGGTAGGAATATCATTCAATAAGATGAACAAAGCATTTAGTAAGGTGGGAAAAGAGAAAGACATAGATTTGAGGCCAAGAGAATGATTTAATTATTGTTAGACATGTTGATTTTGAGATCTATATATATTTTTTTAGAACTATTCCCTACGTGAACTATTGGGGTTTCAAGCACAGGAGTGGATGGTCTGATAATATGAATTTATGATCTATGTCATGCTACATATGAAAGGCAAGTAAAGCCGTGGGGAAAAATTTTGTGGAATTGAATAATTAAAATTGTAGGATAACTTAAAAGTGTTTAAAAAAATATAAGAATTATGGATCAGGTTGGCTATACCTTTTGGGTGTTGTGAAATAAACACAAGTAGAAAATCCCAAGTCCTAGATTTCCTGAGAGAACTCAATTAGGAAACACCTTAATAGATTATGACTTGGATCCTGGAAGTCTGCTGCAAAGATGATTAACATTTGCTGAATATTTATGTGCTTTTCAGATTTCTTATTCAACCTACAGTTGGAGTCACGTGATTGAATTTTGGCAGAGGCCCAGTTACACTGTCATGAAAATAGCTTTTATACTGAGGGCAGTCTTAAAAATAAAGATTTTAAAGGAAGAGATTAAGAATGGTGAATCAGATTTCTATGTTATAATGAACATTGCCATTTTTCATCAGTGTTCTAAAGCACTGGTCAATTATGACAGAGCTATGAGTATATGACTTAGCAGGGAATGTGTATAGGATGGAGAAAGTAGGATTACTGGTAGGAAAGCAGTTTGGTAAGATCAGTTACTGAATATTACCATCCTTATCAATGAGGTTATTTCTTGTATTTTTAATATGACTAGATTTCTTTTTATCACAGTCTACTTTTCTTACAATAGTTCTTTTATTCCCCCTAAACTTTTTTTAAAATTGCGTGCATTAAGATTCAGTGTTTAGGTTGTGATATTTCACGGGTTTTAAAAAATGCAGTACATCATGTATTCATCGTAACAATACCACCCTGAAAAATGTAATCTGTTTCATCCATTCAACCCTCTGTGCTTCCTGAACTACTGGCAATCACTGATCTGTGTACTCCCCCTATAGTTTAGCCTTTATCAGAATGTCAGAATAATGAAACTATGCATTATGTAGTTTTTCTCAATGATCTACTTGTGTTTAAAATAGACATTTAACATTGATTTCTGTTTTTGCATAGCTTAATAAAGCTCACTTTTGTTGTAGACTAGTATCCCATCATAGGGAGGGATTCCAGTTTGTTTATTCATGCACTTGTGCAAGATGTTATGGTAGTTTCCATTATGAATAATGCTACCATAGGCATTCTTGTATTTTTTTTAAATATGTCTAAACATTTCAAAATTATAATTTAAACCTTAAAGGTAAAAGCTGAAAAACTGCTCTGTTTTTGCCAGCAAGTAAATGTACCTTTTTGTGTTGCCACCAAATAAAATCAGAGTTTATTATTTAATCACATGTCAGAGTTTGAGTTTTCTCTCAGTACAATGCAACCACTACATACACATAAAATACTTATTTGTTAATGTAATAATTTTTGCTTGGTTCACCCAATATGCAATGCACAGGAGTCCAAAGACTACAGTTTGGGGCAAGTGTCCATGAACTGAAAAACCACAATTCCAATTTTCAAAATTCATTCTTAAAATTATTTATAGGACACTCAGGTCATTTTTACTTCTCAGCAAGATGTTTCACTATTATTTGATTATCAGTCTACCTCAGCACAAGAAAAAAACATTGCATTTCAATTTGAGGGACTAAAAATAAAACTTCCAAAGTACTAGATATCTTAACAGCTAAGTAAGGTCATTACAAACAAGCTTGTGTTTACATTCTTCTGAAAAATCCCTTTATTGTCTCAGTACTTAACAAAATCTACCAGGCTCTGAGGACCCAGTCAGGTTAAATGACGGCACAACTTTTTAAAAGGAGTCAATTACTTCAGTGTAAGTCATTCAGAGCCCAACATCCAAAAAAATGAACAAAATCAAATATTTATTATTATAATGGTATAAATGTGATCCAAATGTCTTCAATACTAGTTTTTCCAAAAGAAAGATGCTATAAATAGGCAAACTACATGTGCTCACTGATGTGTATATGGACTTTCTAGATGTCTCATTGGACCTAATTACAGACCACACGCTCACGGTAATATTTTTAGTATAGAGAGTAGCAAGATGCTCAGCCATTTCAGATTTCCACATACACATTGTACTTCTGAATGATAATGGAGAAAATTTGCAACATTACATGATTAAGCTTGGTTGCACATTCTTTTAAACGGCATCAATATCAATGTCATCATTCTTGCTGTCAGACCTTACAGTTTCAGCTTTCATTACACTGGAAGTCTTTGAATACAACACCTCAATATTCTCATCTTCATCTTTTTTGCCACCAGTGTTTCTTCCTCTGCCTCCTTCATGGCTTTATAAATGGTTGACCTTAATGTGAATCTCTTTGGAGAGTTTTTTTGAGGTCAATTTCTTAGAGGCGTTTTCCAACAGCTGATGATGACCTCCTCTTCTGAATGTTCTGGACACACGTCCTTCAATATATGTGGAATCTTGAAGGGGAGCTGAGATGCATTGTCACCTCACACTCCAAATCATGAAAAAAGTAGCACTGAACTTTTTGTTACTGTGACAAAATCTTAAGAAATAGTGCCTGTGTTTCTCAACCAGTTCTTTTTTTTATTAAGAACATTACTCAGAACAAGTGGACCCATGGCTTTTCCATCTAATCTGTTTGCTTATGCAACAATTTCTATGTCAGATGAGTCAATGATTCCCTTTTCTTCTTTTTCTTAACAAAACCCAACAGGATATTGACACACTTCTGCAGTACTTTCCAAATCATCACCGAGTATCAGAATTTCTGTATGGTCACTAATTTCATCCATTCTACTCTGGGTTTTCTCAGTTGTGGCTTCCCCCAAACCTCCTCCTCCTCTTCTTCTATAGCATGTGGAGGAGCCCTGGTCTTATTTGGGCTGGTGGTGGTGGTGTCTCACTGCTGAATACAGATCCATTTTCCTTGACTTTGCCCTTTCTTTCTTTTTCGTTTTATTTTTCCTTTTCTTTCCTGTACCACTATCACTATTCCCAGGTAGGTTTTTGAGAATAAACATGCAGAGTTTATGGTGTGTACCAAGAATTCCTCTGTAGCCACAGGCTTTACAAGAATTACCTATTGTTTGCTCTTTTGGATTAACATGCAGATCTGTTTCAGGATTTTCACATTCAGGAATGAAAAAAAAAAATTAATGAACCCATCCAATATGTCTTGTAGCTTAATTTCCTCATGAGATCATTGACAATGTAAAGGTCATTTTTAACATCAAACTGGGTCTGTGTACCCAGCTCACAACCCAAATATTTGGTGGGATATATTGGAGGCTGATTAAGTGTCTTTGCAGTGTCAGTCAAACATGTTTACTATAACTGTCTTGATTCCATTTCCTTTGCTCTCAATCTTGGCAATCAGATGGGGGTGGAGGGGTGGGGGTGAGGCATCTTATAGTGATAGAACTGGTCTGACATGCTGCAGTTGACATTAACAAACATTTTGGTTTATTCGTGGTTTTATCATTAAGACCAGGAGATGTGTGATTGCAACTTTTCTGGAGAAGAAGGGATGACATAAACAACTGAAAGAGTTCTCAGTCTCTGACATGAAAAAAAAAATCACCACTAAGGCTGTAAGCTTCTTGTTTGTGTACTATGTTTCCCCAATACAGGTACCAAAAATACATAAGAGCTCATTTTCCTCAAATAAAGATATAAACCCAACGTGGTAAAATCTGGTTGGGTCTGGAGCTGCTGGGTGGGCCAGTAGATGGATGAACGGGTAGGTGCTGCCCTGGAGTACAGGGCAAGGGACTGGTTGTCCCAGCACCATTAGCATCAGCACCTGCAGTGCTAAGTCTGACCAATTCTGGAATGTTCTCTCTCTAATCTTTGTAATGGTTTTTGTGTGGACGTAAGTTTTCAAGTAAGTTGGGTAAATAACCAGATGTGTCTAGGTATGATTGCTGGATCATAGTGAAGTGATGAATTAAACTGCCTTTTAAACTGGTGTACCATTTTGCACAACTTTGAGTAACCTGTTGCTTTGCATTCCCACTACCAATTGGTATTGCCTTTTTTTTTTACTAAATTGTAGTCATTCTCATAAGTAAATACTGGTATCTCTGTGTTCTTTTACTTTAATTCAAGTTAATTCAAGTTGATTTGCCATCTGGATATCTCTTTTTGCCAGACATCTGTGGTGTAGATATTTTTTCTTTTTTAATTGTTATTTTCAATTGTTGAATTTTTAAATAGTTCTTTGTGTATTTTATATTTAAGGTCTTTTCATATTATTTTGCAAATATTTTCTTCCAATCTGTAAATGCTCTTTTTTCCCCAATTCTCTTAAAAGTAATTTTCTTTTTTTTTTTAATTTTTATAGTAAACGAATGGGATACATGTTGTTTCTCTGTTTGTACATGGATTAAAGGCATACCATTTTTGTAATCATAAATTTACATAGGGTAATGTTGTTTGATTCATTCTGTTATTTTTCCCTTCCCCCCCACCTTCCCACCCCTCTTTTCCCTCTATACAGTCCTTCCTTCCTCCATTCTTGCCACCCTCCCTAACCCTAACTCTAACCCTAACACTAACACCTCCCTCCCCCAAAAGTGATTTTCATTAATAATAATTTCAATAAAGTCAAACTTATCATGGTTATCTTTTAGGTATCATGTTTTGATATGGTATATAAAACTTAACAACAAAACTAATCTATATTTTCTCCTTTGCTGCCTTCCAGAAATTTTACAGTTTTTAGATTTTTTTCACCCAGGTCTATGGTGCATTTTGAACTAGTCTTCATGTCATGTGTAACTTCTGCATCTAATTTCCTTTGTTATCAGTTAGACATTCAATAGTACATAGAAAAGACTATCCTTTCTCCATTGATTTTGTCATACAGTTTAGTCAAAAATCAGATGATTGTATTTGTGGATGTCTGTTTGTGGATTCTTCATTGATATAAATCTATCCTTTTGCAAACACCATGTTCTTCGATTACTAGGGTTCTACAGCAAATTTTGAAATTGGGTTCTCCTACTTTCTACTTCATCCATTTCAATATTGCATCTCCTATTCTAGATATTTTGCCAATCATAAAACTTTTGCAAAAACTTTGATAAATATCTGAAAAACAGGTTTCTGGATTTTTGTTGTATCATGTTGAATTTCTAGCTAACTTTGAGAATAAATAAAATGTTGATATTGTGGAGCCTTCTAATTCATGAATAAAGTATTTATTCATTTATTTAGATCTTAGATATTTCATGAGTTTTCTTTAGGATTCTCATACATATTATTTATACATTACACACATATATAGTTAGATTTATACTTATATAATTTATTTTCTGGCATTGTACATGATATACTTTTTAATTTGATATTCCAAGTTTGCTTAGTTGGTGTGGTTTTGGAAGGTTATTGACTTTTTTCTTAATTATGGTAAAATATGTTACATAAAATTTATCATTTTTATAATTTAAAATACACAATTCAGTGACATTAAGTGCATCACAATGTTGTTGTGCAGCAAACACCACCATCTAATTCCATACTTTTCTATTTCCTTAATGGAAGAAACTCCACGACCTTTAAGCAGTCAATCACTATTTCCTTTTCTCACAAGCACTGGCAATTATTTAATCTGCTTTCTGTCTCTATAACTCAGTATCCACCAACACTGAAACATTTTACTATTTTTGTATTTAATTTGTTACCTATTTTCTCTATTATTTAGATTTAGTTAAGAATTTACTTTAATACTCTAAATATTTCACTCTTGTCGCTCCTCACTTCAAAGGTTTTTGATGAGAAGTGGTTTTATTGTTTAAATGTAGGTGAATTTTACATATATTCCTCTTGTGACCCTTATTGTTTTTGGTTTTCTGTAGTTTGACTATAGCATGCCTCAGAGTGTGTGTGTGTGTGTGTGTGTGTGTGTGTGTGTGTTTGTGTGTATGTGTGTACCCATGTGTACATGTGCACACTTGTCTGCACTCTCATATTTATTGTGCTGGGTATTCTTCCAACTTTATGGGTATCTGTGGTTCCAGGCCTGTCATTACTTTTGAAAAGTTCTTAGCTATTACTACAAGATGTATTTCTTCTATTTTGTTTTCTCTTTCCTCTACTTCTGTTATTGCAATTGGTATTTATTATGATTTTGATATTACATATCCCAAAACCTCACCTATTGAAGGTTCGTTTCCCATCTGGTAATGCTATTGGGAGATGTTGGAAACTTTAGAAGGCAGGGCTAAATTGGAAGAGGCGAGTCACTGGGAGCCTGCCTTTGAAGGGTATATTTTGTCCCCAGTGCTGACTCATTCTCTTTCTGCTTGCTGACTCCCATGAGGTGAGAATTCTGCATGCTCCCAACCATAATGTTCTGATTCACCATAAGCCCATACCGATGGGGTCAAGTAATCATGGCCTGAAACTTCAGAAACTTGGAATCAAAATAAATTTTCCTTTTTAAGTCAGATATTTTGTCATAGTGAGGAAAAACTAACACAGTATTCATATTCTATATGTTCTGATGTCATCCAACTTTGGCTAATTTTTTAAATTTTTGCTCAATTCTCCTCTTTTCATTTTAGATTAGGAATTTTCTATTGATATATCTTTAGATTCATTTCTCTCCTCAGTCTATACCTATTAAATACATTATTCATTTGTACAATTTTAAAATTTTTTAGTCTTTCCATTTGAAACTTTCTTATAGATCTATGTTTCCATTACCCTTCTGTTCTTGCATGTTACCTATTTTTTATTAGATTCCTTAATATATTAATTATAGTTATTTTAAATGCTTTGTCTTATGCTGCCAGCATCTGTATCATAAATGAACGTGATTTTCATTGGTTTTTTGTTTGTTTGTTTTCACTTGCTTTTTGTATGTGTAAATTTTAGTTTTCACAATTAGGAAATAAGAGGCTTTGGAAAATATGAAATTAAGTAGATGTTCTTTTGAAAGTGAAATTTATGGTAATCAGGACTGCATTTAATATTCACTGTAGCTGCAGGTAACAGAAGCTTCAAATTTCTTTGATATTTTTGTCTTCTCTCTTGAATTTCAGCCTCCTATATGGGTTCTGCCCTTGATATTCTGAATCTTTCATCTATAATCTGATGTTACTTTGCTAGTGACCTGTTGATGTGGTGGTACTTTCACCACATGGGAGTCCAAGGAGGTCTATAAGAGCAGAGGAGTCCTCTTTACTTGGAACTTCCAGGTTCTTGACCATATCACAGAAAAGAATTCAAGTATATGTCAGGTATGGGAAGCAGAGGAAGAGATTTATTATAAAGGGAGGTACACCCTGGAGACTAGGAATGCAAGGAATGCAAGTGATCAGACAGGGAGAGAGAGTGTGAGAGAGAGAGAGAGAGAACAAGTTGCCTTGTCTTGGTCTAGGTTTTTCACATTTTTAGAGGATCCGTAGAGCTAGGGGACTGAACTAGGGGTGATTTGGGGAGGGGATTACACAATTTTCACCAGTTTTTCACCAGTGTTTGTGCACTGCTCTCTCACATTCTAATCATGCTACTTCCTACAGAGCAAGTCATGTCTCATTAGCATCTTAAATCTCCACCCAGGTCTGCATCTTATTATATTATAATGAAGTTAGGATCACTTCTTGGTCACCAAAGTCTTAAAAGTGCATGTTCCCTAAAGGAGTGGTTCTTCCAGGTGCCAATCTGCAAGCTATGCACAAGGATGTAGTGCAAGGACTTGGGCTGTGTTACTCACAAATTGTTGGTTCTGCATTCCAGTGGTTTATGGGTGTTTCTTTTTTGAGATTCAGTGTTCTTCCTATATTCCTATATATCATATAGGAAAAGGGGGTATATTCTATATTATTCTGATCAAGTTTCACTATTTTAGTGAGTCTGTTTCTTTGTTTCTTTATAGATGTTCCTATTTTCCTTCCATGATACGATATTTTTCCTTCCCATCACTCTTTCCCTAACTACGGCATCCCCATGTATTTAGTCAAGATTTGACTACTACAGATAATGTTTATTCAACCCTAAGGTGGGACAGGATAGCTGGAGAATGCTGGAGTATGGAAAAATTCCCACTTCTATTCAGAGTATATTTCAGAACAATTGGATCACAGCTCTTTCACCAGGACACTAGGCCTTCATTACGGAGAATGCCCTGGCCAGGTTTTCCCCTTTAACTCTTTCCTTTTCCCTAAAGAGGAGGGATTTTCTTGCACAGTGAAGTTGAGAACATGGTCAGCTTGCTGGAAGTAATGCCTCAGCCTATGACAGAAGTTTCTCACTCTTACTCTATTCCACATTCTACCTACAGCAGCTCACCAAAGTTATCAATCCTCTAGGCATTCGTATCCATTGATGAATCCTGTCGTTTCTGTTCGAGGTAATTAAATTTCAGTTCTCTCCCTGTCTGAATGCACATTTTTCTCTACATTGTGTGGTCTTGGTTGGCTCTGAAACTTCCATTCTCTGAAAAGTCCAAGAAAAGCCATTTATTTTTAGTTTATATAACATTTTTTTCTTACTCAACAATAGGGGGCATGAATGGCCAAGAACTTTCCATGTCGGAAATGAAACTGTTATTCTGAGTTTTTCCTTCACATTTAAACATATGCCACTTTGAGGTGGTTTGAGTAGACACTGACGAGAATAAATATATCCCTGAAATAAGTCTTTTTAAGTTTTAAAAATAAATGGTAATTACCTGAAGATTAAGAACTTTGAGATTGACAGTGTTAACACATCATAGATCTATTTCATCAGGGGAGCTTTTAAAAAATATCAATACCTGTGCTCTACCCCAAGAGATTCTAACCTAATAGGTTTGGGATGGGCTCAAGCATCAATACTTTTTGATATCTCCCCAGGCAATGCTAATGTGCCAACCAGGGTTGAGAACCACTGCCTTATAGAAACTTAAAAGAGCATCTCTAGATACAATTTAAGATATGGCATTGAATTTTTCCCAGTAAGGGAAGGAGAGGGAACTTTCAATATATCCCATTTAAGAGTTGAACATTTCATCTGAAATTGTTCAAAACTTTATGTAGTGGAAAAAGAGTTTTTTGTCATTTCACTCAAGAAGAAATAAGAGTATTAATTGTTTGATATGGGGTAGTTATTCTGCTTGAACCCTTTTCTAAGGACTACTGCTTTTCTCACAGTCCATACTGTACTTCTTTTGGAAAACAAGAAGACTGGTAGCAGTTTAAAAACCTTGAGAGGTCTCAAGACAACTAAAACTACTTCACAGGTGTATGTGAACTTACTCTACAATGGAAGTTAAACTGATTGTATTCTCTCAGAATTTGTAATAGGAGTCATACTGAAAAAGGATTTGACAAACACAGTTATATAAATGTCAACTTTAACATTTTAGGAGCCATGATGATGATTTGCTAATTGAGGTTATATTGGTACAGAAACTGTGAGTAGTCATCTTAGACTAGTGGATATAGCAGTTGCACAGCAATAGACCAAAGGACTAAGAGCCACCAATGAGGTCCCTAGAATATTTCAAATCTGGTACTAATGTACAGTTACATTGCCACACCATCATGTTTCTACTTAAGTTTTCACAAAGTGATTCTCACATTTCTGTGAGATTTTATATTTGTTGTAAAAATTATCTCTTACTTGAAGTTGTTTGACATATCTCTTTTTCTTGCATTCAAATGTGGTCAAGTAAATTTTCCAAGACATTACATCATTTGATCAAATAGAGACCAGTATTTGTAGTCATTGTAATCTATATTCAAACCTCAATCCCCAAAATGTTTAGGTCTCTCATTTAATTAGAAAGCATGGTGGTACTGGTGGAGATAATTGACAAAATTCATGCCCTGTTTCTGAGGACATTTGCTAGAGCTTTCAAAATTGGAGCCAAAGTTTGAAAGCATTCATTATGTATATAATGAATAAAGATATAGAATAAACAAGATAAAAATCTTAAACCAGAAAAAGCTGATTTCCAAAAGAAATTTCACTTGTCCAGTCTAAAATCACACTTTTTCCTTGGAATTCTAAGATGGAATCTGGAAAGGCTGAATCAATTAAATTAAGGAATTTACACTAAAAGAAAAACTAAAGCTGAGTTTTTAATGAAATTAAGAAAATGCAAAGACATTTATAATGGACAATGAAAAGATAGCTTCAGGGACTATTACCTAGAGAGAAAAGCCTTCATTTTTTAGATGTCTTAAATTCTCATTTGTATTAGAGAGTAAAGATGATATTTTGGACATAGCAGGAACTAAGAGAATAATAATTTTATTTGCTAACTGATGAACTTGAGCATGTGAATATTAACACAGTTTGTATGACATGGCTTAGAAGTACTTTGATTGAGCCAAATTTCAGTTAATTATAAACACTAGCAGATGTTATAAACAGTATAGAAGTCTGGGAAGATATTTCAAACAGATTTCTGGAAAAAAATGTTTTGCTGGTCTCCCACCTGAGGCCAGAGATTATACAAATATTGGCTAATTGAGAGCTCTGTGTAAGTTATTTAGGTAATAAACATGAAACTGGTGTGCACAAAAAGAAGTTACCCTGAATATTTGAGATTGTTCTCTCTCCTTATCTTTAATTTATGTACCATAACAGGCCCTATAAGTTGCATTAATACCTAGCATTTTCACAAAGTCATACAACCATCACCAATATCTAATTACTGAATATTTTCATCACTTCAAAAAAAAATCTGATGCCCATCATCAAGTCCTTGCCAATTCCTCCTGTTCTATAGCTCCTGGCAACCACTAATCTTTTGTGTTGCTCTCTGAATTTGACTAGTCCAGAAAATTCATGTAAGAGAATTCTTAAAATTATTTGTCCCTTTTGTCTGATTTAGTTCCCATAACACAAGATTCATCAATGTTATAGTATGTGTCTGCACTTCATTTGCTTCTATGGTTGAATATGTTCCATTGCTTGATGGAATCATTTCTGAGGGATGTTGCAATCAAAGTGGGTGACTTAAATCAGCAGGAGTGTGTTCTCTCAGTTATGGAGGGTTACGAGGCTGAAGTGGAGGCATTGGTAGGGCCACAATCCCTTTAAGACTCTGCATACAATCCTTGCTTGTTTATTCCTAGATTTGAGAGTGTTTATATTCTTGATTTCCTGTGTCTTGCAGTTGCCTCACTTCAGTCTCTTCCTCTGTCATCACTTGGCCTTCTTCCTGTGTTTCTCCATCTTCATGTGGAATTTTCATCTTTGTATATGGACACAAGTTGTATTGCATTAATGTCCCATAATGGTCTCATCTTGTTCACATTTTCAAGGCCTTTTTCAAAACAAGGTCAAATTAACAGGTACCTTGAATTGGGACTCCAACACATCCTTGTGGAGACACAGTTCAACCCATACCATGTAGATAACCTGTATTTTGTTGCTCAGTTCATAATTAGATGGACATTTTGGTTGTTCAACTCCATTGACTATTAGGATTAATGTTGCTATGAAAATTCACGTACAAGTTTTTTATGTTGATTTCACTTGCTCATATATACATTTTTGTGTGGTCAGTTATTCCTAGGGCATATATCTAGAATGGCAGTAACTGGGTCTTATGTTAACCCTGTCATCCTTTTCTTAGTGATGACCAAACTGAATTTCCAAGTGTCTATAATAGTTCTAATTTCTCCATATCTTCACCAATACTTTTAAAAATGTTTGCAGTTTGAGTGTCTCTGTCAAGTGGGTGTGAAATTATATCTTTTTCTTGGCTTTGATTTGTATTTTCCTGAGGATACTGATGGTGAACACTTTCAAATGTACTTTATTGACTGCTTGAATCATTGTAGCAAAATATCTATTCAAATCCTCTCATTTTTAGCTGACCTATTTGTGGTATCTCACCCCTTATTTAATTCATCAAGGCAAATTAGATTTTTTTTTTTTTTGGTGAATGAGCTAAAACAAAGAACTGCATCATTGAATCAGAATGACACGAATAAGAAATCTTTTTCAACAAAAAGTTTCCCTAGTGCTTCTTCATGTGTATATTTTTTTTTCATAGAAAAATCTTCTATTGAGGGACTTCACACCCCCAAGACTCTTAGGATCACATTGTTTTTCTAAAGACTTCACATTCTTGCAATTATATAACACATTTTCTTCTTTAATAAAGTACAAACATTCATGCACTGTACTTTTCAAGGATATAAGAGTACCTACGATATTTAGGAGTGGTGATGAGATTTCAACTGAGAAAATAACAGCAAATATTCTAATATCCAGGCAAATGAATAGATTCATGACTTATAGGGCCAACATGTATGTATTTTGAATTATAAGTGAAGCCCCATAGTGAGTGGTATATGTATGCAGGCAAAGGAAAGACTTGGGGCAATGTGCAGGTCTCCCAAGGTAATAGACATGGTCTCTAATGAGGTTCCTAATCACTCACAAAATAACAAAGGTAATCAGACACATATATATCACACCCTAGATGGTTAACTACTTTACACAATATCTTACATGAATTTGATTCCATAAATCTATAAATCATGGATTTAACAAAAGCAATTATGAATTGTGGAACTCCTAATGAAATAGTTCCCAAGATACAGACTTCTTTCTAATATCATTCCTCTGTTTTCCAGAAAAGCCAGTTGTCAGTGTGTTTGCAATGTAGTGCCTCTATACAGACAGATAAACCAGGACCAAAGATTACTAGAGAGATATAAGCAGTGTTATATAAAATATACATCCATACTTCTTTAAAAGTAGTTATTACTACTTTTAAATCTAGTATTACTTATTAAAGAATCCATTCCACCTTTGGTTTAATGTTAAAATTGAAGAATGCACACTTTACAATGCAATAAATAAAAAGAGAAAATATGCATAATCAGAAAAAATGGGAAATTACAATCCATTTATGTATGATCTATCAAAATGTATAAATGTATTCTACTGTCATGTACAATTAATTAGAACAAATTTTAAAAATTTAAAAAGAAAATAAAATAAAGAACAGTGATAAAGAAGATTTGGGGTATTGAATTTAAACTGCTTATCATAACTCACTTTCCTTCAAACACAATTGCTAACTCAGGAAATATGTAGATTGTAGTTTACACATACACGCATATATGTGAAACATACTATTTTAACCACATAGTGAAGGATTTTTTCCTTTGAATTTTAAGAAGGAAGAATTTTAAAATTTATTTTACCTTAGAATTTGTTAAAACATTTTTCTTTCTCTCTTTTCACTTTTATAAAAATGTTCCTTTTTGTAATGAAGAATTAAGTTGTATTAAGTTCTGAAAAGCTTTTATTAAAATAATACTATTTGAAATTAAAGCTGAAAAACATCTACTTTATGTAAAAATCATTAGACATATAAAATATCAGGAATAAAGCTATGGTACTGACATTTTTGTTTTAAACTGCACTAGAAACCTGTAAGGACTTGTTTTTAACATTCCATTCTATTTATACAACCAGAATGGTAAATGTGAATGTGGTTTTTATTCCTATTGTTGAAATGTTTTTCTTATTATCTTCCTCTATTATATTTATCATTGTACTTATTTTTAAAAGTCAGATTTCATTCATATTCTCTTAGCATCACAGTAATATCCATACACATGCAAAGTGTCTTTGATTTTTATAAACCAAGGATTAGTGCCTATTATAATCTTGCACTTAGATTCATTTTTTCATATGACAGCTTCAGTCTCGTTTAATGCTATTTTTTGAATCCAAATAAGATCTTTTTATTTGATTTAGCACTTTAGCCTCTAAAGTCATTTTGCTTAATGGTTCTGGTTTTGACTTTTTAGTCATTTTAATCATAAATATGCCACCATGTTCATCACTATATGAGGCTTATGATGACTCCAACCACAGATCACTGAAAATAAGACTTAGAATCAGATAGATAGCATGCCACCTTATTAGCACTTTTTTCCAGACCAATAATCACGTTGTGATTTGAAATTTAACAAATTGCTGTCATATCATCCACTTTGAGCCCTTTTTTAAATGACCCTGTCAGATTATTTTGCTGTTGAATTGAAGTCAACCACAATAATGGTGCTCAGTGTGAAATTTGGGAACAAAAAGCTCTTCATACTGTGGGAAAGGAAAGAGCAGTTTTCTACTATAGCTCAGAATTGTGTTTATATGTATTAATTTCAAATTTTATTAGAACAAAAAATGATGATCTAGGTGGTGGCTTTCTGTAGGTAACAGCCAAACCTAAATATTATTGGAATATATGTTTCTGAAAGTTCACAAAGTTGTTTTTTAAACTTTCAGTCCTATCTCTGACCCCAAGTGAACATGTGCATCTATGTCTGAAATTTAGTTGAAAGGAAAATAATTTACACTGGATTTTTTATTTTCCAAAATAGAGTTGAGTTTCATTGAATTTCAGTGGTACAACTGGCAAATTGATAGATAAGAACTTGTTCTCTTAGAATGAAAGCAACAGAGAAATCATTTTCTTTAGATGCAATAGTGGTTCATTAACTCTTAAATTGTGAGACACTGTCACATTCTCTTTTCTCCATTACGAGGTGCTTTATATAATATTACTTGGAGAAGTAGAATGATTAATGAATGCCCAGACGAATCTGACTAGAAAGAGATGCTTGTGGAGGTTATACAGGTAACTGTAATAGTCCAACAGCAATTCTAGCAGAGCAATTGGAACCTTAGTAATTTTTCCTTCAAAAAAAAGAGAAATAATGTTCTTGAATGATGTTCTAGCTGTTATCTCTATATTATTAATTCTTGATTTAATTTTTTAAAAATTTCCTATCTTGGACAGTAAAAGGTCCCTTGTAAAGAATTTGGTTGATGTCCTTTTTATAAATGCTTGTCCTAAACATTGATCTCTCTCACCTAGAATCTTTTAAGCACAGTTAGCTACCCATTAATTCTAAATTAATTTTGGCCAGTTTGAAAGGGTCTTGAGTTGACTGACACCCAGTAAACAATTCAAAATGCAATGTGGTCATAACAGTAGTGAATCAGTCTCTAAGTGCGAGTGGGGTAACTTATAGGTACCTATTTTAGTCAGCTTTTTTGCTGCTGTCACTAAGTGACCCGACCAACACAACAGTAGAGGAAGAAAAGTTTATTTGAGGACTCATGGTTTCAGAGGTCTTAGTTCATAGAAGACTGGCTCCATTCCTTAGGGCTCAAGTTGTGGCAGAACGTCATGGTGGAGGGAAGCGGCTCATGTAATGATCAGGAAGCAGAGACAGAGGGAGAGTTCACTCCTCAGGTACAAATAATATTCCCCATAGCCACTCTCCCAATTCCCACCTCCTCCAGCCACACCCTACCACTTTAGTTTTAATCCCCTATGAGGGGATTTAATCCCCTATAAGGGGATTAAATCACTGATTGGGTTAAGACTCAATCATTTCTCCTCTGAACCTCCTCGCATTGTCTCACATGTGAGTTTTGGGGGACACCGCTCATCCAAACCATAACAATACCTCACTTGTACATTTTTTTACATATCTGTTCTTATATAGCAAGTGCATTTTGTGTAGCCTTACTATTCAATTATGAATCCTAGAAATCATTGAGAGGAAGAAGTAAAAAGAAACCAAATCTGGAATAAATTCTACAAAATTGGATTGAAATTTGAGGTTTCAGTGTAAATTCTTGGAGAAAGATTAAATAACATAGAAATAGACATACATGTGTTTGCACATATAAATGTATATATTTCTTAACTCCAACTAGCATCAAGTTACACTTTTGTGTGGAAGAAATGAAGTCTTTTTAAGTAAATGAAAGATGTTCCCCATGAAAGGACTATCTGTGGGTCAAAACTGAGCAAGAAAGTGACTTGTCTACACAGAAAATGAGCAGTGTAGAGTTATAATAAGCCATGTATTTGTAAATTTGCCTTGGAAAAGATCTTGAAAATCATAAATATCAACCTAACAGGCCTGAAGTCTATGTGGTAGATAGATATCTTGGGGGAAAAAACCCTTTAAAACAAAACAATAAATAAATAAGTAAAAATGGATTTTTATTGTGAAAATTATTAACAATTCAGTGTCACTTTGGTAGCAAGAGAAATATAATGATAGCAAATTGATATTTTCTAATTTTATTTTTTTATTTAAACGAAGCATGAATCTCAATATAAAATTGTAAGAGAGATACTTCTTTTTATTTAGTAAGTGTTACAAAGCACTTCATTGGCCAAAAGTAAATTTCAGTACCCTTGAAAACTTAATTCAGCAGTGTTAGATCCCACTGTTCTCTCAGTACAACATCTGTGTTCTAAGGAAGATATGTAATACCAAATATTTTAGATGGAGACATGTTGGACACCTGGTTTTCAGTTTTTAGTAACCTAAGGTTAATTCAATATTATTTCTTATGCTTGTGACAACTTGAAAAGGACAAAGTGACTCTTCACACTCATTCTAATTTCTAAGATAATAAAAGTCCAGAGTACACACTGGGTTCATAATATAAGAACAATCCCCTATTAGCAAGCTACCAAAAAACAACTACTGCTTCACCAGCTTTCAGAATATTTTACACTCTTCCTGATTTTCTATCAAATCGTGAATGTGTTTGAAATACCATTTTCCAGGAGCTGAAATGGTGTGGCCATTTACCACTGACAAGAATGGAAAAGAACATTTTGCAGGATTAGTTGTAATATCAGGGAGAAACTACTTGATAAAAAATAAAATTCTGAGGCTAGAGAAGCAGACTGCCAGAAAAGACTCTCATTGTTTGAGAGTCAATGCCTGAACCTTTGGGAAGAGAGTTAGGATAACTAGATCTTTTAAAATAGATGTCAAACTGCATGTAGAGCTTCAAGGGATCTCTTCTGGGACTATGAGAATGGGAATAATTTGGATGAAAGAAAAAGGAGGTGCATGAAAGAAGTGTTTTAAGGTAACTTTTATAGCCTGGTGGAGTGCATATTGTTAGCCTCTTTCATTATTACTACACCAGTTGATGCTTTTATGATGATAGTACCTCCTCTCCATTGTCTTTCTTACTTAACTATAACTTTCTTATTTAGAAGCTTGTGTATTATTATTATTATCATTATTGAATTTCCAGTTGGAGATTTTTACTCAATTCACATGTTAATATGCCTAAATGACTGTTGTTCAGCTAATGGTGATAATGTGGGCTGTCGTGGTCAGTAAATGTTATGACTGTCAGGTGTGAGTGTTAAGCACTTGGGAGTATCTGGCACGAGTCATTATTTTCTCATAAGACCTTACCGCTGCTGATTAAGTATGAATTCTATGCAAAGTAAGCATACTATAGTGCTGTTCATTCCTTCCAACTGATATCCTGGCTGTGAACATAATGAGAAAAAAAAAATAATATGCAATGATTTACAACTTTGTAACAGAATTTTTCAGGTTTATGGAAATTGTTTAATTTACCATCTTTAGTTTTTTAACTGCTTAGTAATAGAAATTTTATTTCTGTACATGAGCTGCAAACCCAGCATGTATTTGCATCACACTGAAGAATACCTAACAAAACCCAGTATCTGCAAATGTGATTTGCCAAGTTGACTTCTTATTTCTCCCCAGATAGCATTTTCCTCACCTTCTGTATCATTCTATTTTGTAGAAATGTGTCTAATATGTAAGTTTTATGGTACATGCAACAGAAGTGCTTTGTTTCTCTCATTCATGCTTTTTAAAATATGTTATTAAACAGACTGATGGCCCAGAGAATCCGATTTTTGTGCTTAAGCTTCTTAAAATGATTCAAGTCAGCGTTTCTCAAAGTTGAAACATTTACAGTTTGTGAAGTATAATTTGATAAAAGACATGCTGATGTGCTAAAAGCAAAGGCAGCTTCCTGTAGTGCCAAATTCATACCATGGGAGGCCCAAGTAGAATCTGACTCAACAATCTCATATTTAAAGTCAGTACAGTAAGCTGTACTGGAATTTGAGGAAGAAAACAGAAAAAAAAAAAATCACAGAGTTTGTCAAAGTCATGTTTCTTGAACCATAAGTGCTTCAATTGAGAATTAGTGACAAAAGAGCCCTGTAGATGAAGAACTGCTGATGGAGAGACTATCTTTCATCATTAAGACAAAGGTTAAATAAAGATTAAGCTCAGAGCAGCACCAAGAGCTCTGGAGACTTTGAGTAGGCAAGATGCCCAGATGTTCTTCCTATCACTTCAGCCTGGCATGTGAGCAAAGGTGCAGGAGGTCAAATGGGTGGGCAGCTGATCACAGAGAAGATGATGGCAAGGTCATCAGTTATTCTTGTAGTGTCTGAGAATAGAACCACTATTGCTAGCTGGTTAATTAATAATCCCTTCCATACATTTGAAATTCATTGAGTTGTATCCTTATGTTCATTTGGTCCCAACAGTGTCCCTTTTATTCACCTTATCCCTCATACTCTTCTTAGTTACATTGAAAACAAAACAATATGGTATTCAAATGGAATTAGAGACTATATTCTTATTTGTTTCCTTTCCTTTCCTTTCCTTTCCTTTCCTTTCCTTTCCTTTCCAACTACTTCTCATTATTCTGTTAATCCAGTCGGTCCAATTTTCAATATTCATGGATTTTTATCTTTTTATCTTTACTCTTAAACTCACTGAATTCATGATCCTATGGACATGTCCAAAATCCACATATACCACAAATCATTTATTTAGAATTAATTCCCACTAAACAATAAAAAATTTAATGTGTTTATAAATAAAACAAGATTAAATTTTAATATATTGAAAGAATATAAATATACTCTGCAGTATATATTATGAAGTGATTTTAGTAATATTAAAAATTATTTGTGTTTTTGAAAATTTGAACATTAAAATGAAAGAATTTGGGGCAATAAATAGCCTTAATGAATGTGATAAAGAAACCAATTCAGCAGCAAAACATAGGTGATTTCATCCAAGTGGCATGGTGACCCTTATTTTGGCTTTTTTATCAGTCAGAAGGACCAGTAAGGAATGACTTATGGATATTATGGGTTCTTTCTTTAAAATAATTGGCCAATAATTGTCTTTTATGACTATAACATTCTCAAATTATCATGTTAAGATCCAACAACAATATTATTGCATGTATACTTCATTTCAGTATTAGATTGTAACTGCTGAAATTGTCACTAGCCAAATTAAATCCTTATGTTTACCTCCCATTCATGTATAATATAGAATCAAAGACTCATTATATAAGATTATCTTCATTCATTTGAACATTTATTGCTCAAGTCTGCTTAAATACACTAGGACTAATTATGTGATACATGGTCAGTTAATGTAGTTATAAATATTGACTTCATATAAATAAGTCTTTCTTGCACAGGTGCCATGCTAATCTTCTCTGTATCATTTCACTTTTAGCATATGTGCTGCTGAAGTGAGCATAAATAAAAGTCTTTCTTAACACATTCAAATCACCATTTTCAAAGTGTAATTTTTTCATCAGTGACCTCATCTCAGACTGAATATCATAGAGTATAAGATTTGTTTATTTTTTCCAAATCACAATTATACCAATTCAAGTTCCATGAACAACAAAATAATTCTGAGTTATGAGTTTTGGGTCCTGGAATAGGTGTACTCACAGGGAGAACGTTGAGGCCTATGCCCCAACCATGCTTTATTGCTATGCAAGGAAGTAAACATAATTTTGAAACATGATGCCATATACCTGTGTTTACATTTTTGAAAAATTAAAACATGTGAAAAACAGATATGCCATATCTGTAGCATTTATCATACACCTGATTCCTCACATCTGGACATAGAGGGAGATAAGTATATATGTATACATATATATATGTGTGTGTGTGTGTGTGTGTGTGTATACACACAAAATCACTGCTTGTCACAAAATTTCCTGATTCCTAATTTATCACACCAAAATGTACTCTCAATCTCATTGTAAAATTGGAACTAATTCTGAGAATTGCAATTTTTGTAAGAAGCGCCAATGGTATCTTAGTTGTTCATGATTTAAATATTGGATATTTATTTTCTTTTTAACATATGATCCATTAGTCACTAACTTCTATGGATCTTTATATTAAAATAACTCTCAATTCCTTACCTGTATTCCAGTAAGAATTACTTTATCATTATTGTTACAAAATCTCCATAAATTCTGTTTCTCATTAAGCTTTACCTAGTCTGATTTTTGAAAAGGCCATGATTGTATGTTAGATTCATATTATATCAAAGTTGAGTCTTCAAATAAATTTACACTGTGTATTTTTAGTAATCAAATTTAAGTCCATTTTCTCAGCAAATAATATTGATGAAATTCTTCTTTTAGCTATACATATCAATACAAATGGTATTTAAAATAATATAATTCTTTAATTTTTGTTTTTGAATCTTACTGTTTTCTAATTTAAAAAGAAATGATAATCTGAAATCATACGTTATTATTATAAACAGTTTAAAATAAAATATTAAAGATTTCAGAAACCATTTTCTTGGTTGTCTTTTTCTTAAGACTCCCTGCTGATAGTAGAATGAGTTCCTTGTAATTGAACAAATGCCAATGATGTACGAAAGTGAAGCACACTTTTAAATCTACACAATGGTTATGGGTTCACGAGTACATCAAGATGTGGCATTGATGTGATTCTCAAGGACCATTGCCAGAATTGCCAATGTCATATTTTTCAATACCTGAGCAGGTTTAATTGGCTAAAGAGATATTCCTACACAGAGGAAAGGTAAGAACTGAAACAAATCAACGTGAAAGCCTCTTTTCTGTCTCCTAATCAGGAAACCATGCACTTCTTAGAATGCAAGTTCAATAAATCAAATTGAATGCAAAAGAAAAATATTGGACTCTCTAACAAGATAAGTTCCCAGAACACTCCTTTAAATTAAAAAAGAAAAAAAAAAGAAAGAAAGAAAGAGAAAGAGAAAACTGTCTGCCTTGAATGCCTAAAGCCTTTTCTCTTTTTTTATAAAAACAGATTCTGTATTCTACTTCTGACATTAAATCAATCACCAAGAGGTCTTCAGGTTTTTGTTTTTGTTTTTGTTTTTGTTTTTTTTTTTTGCTATTTCTTCCTCTATTATAGATTTTACATCTTCAGCATAGTATATGAATAAACCAGGGCTTTTATACAAAATACAAAAGGAAGTTTTCTATATGGGTGTTCTATCTCCATTCAACATTTGAAAAGGCTTATGTTTCACTTTAGAAAAGCAATAAATTATACATTATAGTGCTGATAACATAATACTAATTATAGCAATACTGTGTAGTTAAAAAACAAAACTTTCCTTAGCATCTTGAATATATAAGGAACTCAAACAATCAGTACCACAAGAACAAATATTCTGATTTGAAAATGGGCAATAGACCTAAACAGAGATTTCTTGAATAAGAACTACAAATGACTGACAGGTATATATGATATAGTGATGTTCCATATCACTAATCAAGAAGGAAATTCCAAACAAACTACACTGAGATATAACCTCACCCCAGTAAGAATGACTACTGTCAGAAAGACTAAAGATGATAAATGCTGGTGAGGTTATCTGAAAAGGGAAACCCTTGCACACTGTTCATGGAAATATAAATTAGTTCAACTTTTTTATGAAAAAATGTTTGGAGGCTCCTCAAAATATTGAAAATATAACTACCATAGGATTTAAGAATTCTACAATTGGGTATATATATATATACCCAATTATATATATATATATATATATTATTGGGTATATATATACCCAATTATATATATATATATATATATATATATATATATATGTAATTAAATCAGTATGTCAAAGAAATTCATTGTGGTACTATTCAAAATAGTCAAAAATGGAGAAACTGATGAATGAATAAAGAAAACCAACTGATAGAAAGGATAAAGAAAATATGTTTTATATGCACCCTGGAAGTATTTTTATTTAATTTTTTTGTAAAAAGAGTTGTTTTTTGTTTTTCATACAGAAGAGTACAAACAAAAATATCAGCAATTTTACTTGAAATAGTCCAACACTGGAGTCAACCCAAGTCTTCATCAAATGATGAATGATAAGCCACAATCAATCTACAGATGTCCGCAGGGTAGCATTTTAGAATTGACACTTAACCTAGTTATCTTACTTTATTCACAGTATCATTTGCTGGAATCGATATTTATTTTGTAACTTTCTGAAGTACTTTAGAGAATATCAGTTCCTTAGAATATCGGTTCCTTATACTTTGCTGTAGTTTTATTTATCAAGTACCTAGAATAGTACTCTGCATGGAGTTGTTTTACAGAATTTTAAGGTTGTTCATAAGCAAACACTTTGAAATTTTTTGATAATTATCTAGTTGTTTTTTGAATATTGAACTGAATTGTGATCTAAGAAGTTACGGATCTCAGACAATACATTTCCTCAATAAGCTACACCATGTTTGTAAATGAGTCTATCTTAAGGTAGATTTAGTGTCTTAACAAAGAATCATTACCAGGTTGTTAAAAATTAGCTCTTGTGAGTATTATCTTCATTAAAAAATCTCTTCTTTGTTTTTTACTCATTACTTAATAACTATCAAAAACTGAACTTTTTAGGAAAACAATGTACTGTTTAAGTTTCAGTATATAATGTAAACAATATAACAAATATAGAAAATTAGGTCATAAATATAGAAATTCCATAGTAAGAAAACTTAACAAAATGTCTTTTTAAGATTAACAATCTTTTTACATTGCATATAAAAATATAGTCATATTTATCTTAGTGTTATATACGTTGTACCTAACTTTATTTACACAACAGTTTCAAAATCATCATAATTTCTTATCATTGTTCATTGAGAATATTTTGTGTTCACAGGAAATAAGAAAGGTGTTCTGATATAGATTTAAATAGCACACTAGTTTAAGATTACTTTGATTATTTTCTTGGGATAATATATCATTTCCCTACAGAGTTGTATGGAATTTTATTTTGCAGTTACACTTTACTCTTAAGTTTTCTTTCAGTAACATTACCTGTACCCCTGTCAAGTTTATAAGAATAATATGTTTTTTAAATATCTTTAAACAAAAATTAATATTCCCTACCAACATTTATGGTAAAATAATGTTCTTTCTGTGGTTTTTATACAAATTCACAGAAGAAACATGATTTGATACCTATAATGCCACCTTTTGTGACAAGTACTTTCTATTTTACATGAATTTTAATTCATGTATCATAGAAATTTTATCATATTTTCTATAGAAATATCCAGGACTTCACAAGGCAACATGAAAGGATTGAAAGAATGGTACAGTTTTGTATTTTGTGCAGTAATTTATTTTATTTTCTCTGCATTTATCTTTGAGAATTTGAATGATTACAGCCTGTTATTATTTTGTTTAGAATTGAGTCCAGTAGGCTCTTAGAAATCTATTCTACTTTAAATAATTATTTTACTACATCCTATGGGAGTAAATGATCTCATTGTTTGATTTATGTTTCTTAGTTTTTCAGCTTTGTACGTGTCTAATAACCAAAAAGAAATCTTATACATTTAAGGCATTCAATGTGATATTTTGATATATGTATACATTGCAAAATGGTCACCCTAAATCAAACTAATAACATATCGATCAATTATGTTACATTTTTTTTCTTTCATTCTTTCCCCCATTTTAATTAATTAATTAATCAATTTATTTATTCATTTTTATAGTGATGTGCTTCCTGCCTCTGGTAAAAATCAATCTATTTTCTCTTGTATGGATTTGACTATTTTATATTACACATATAAGTGAGATCATGGAGAATTTTCTGTGTCTGATATTTCACTTAGCGTAGTGCACATGGATGAACTTGACATTTTGTTGAATGATCACCTGTTTTTTCTTACCAAAATTCGGTGACTTTTGTAACTTCCTGTAACAAGGCATAACAATACTATTATTATCATTATTATTATTATCATTATTATTAGCACTTAACCATTGAGCCACATCCCCAGCCCACTTTTTTATATTTCATTTTGAGACAGGGTCTCACTAAATTGCACAGGGTCTTGCCAAGTTGTTAAGGCTGGCTTTGAACTTGCGATTCTCCTGCCTCAGCCTCCCAAGTTGCTAGAATAATAGACATGCACCACTGCACTCATCTATTTTACTTATTTTTAAATGATTTGTTAAATAGTTTTTTTAGAAAATCTCACTATCATTAAGCCAGGCTTGGTGGTGGATGCCTGTAATCCCAGCAACTCTGTAAACTGAGTCAGTACAATCATAAATTCCAGTTCAGTCTCAGCAACTTAGAGAGGCCCTATGTCAAAATAAAAATTAAAAAGGGCTACAGATGTGACTCAGTGGTAAAGTGCCCCTAGGTTCAATCCCTGGTACCAAAAAAAAAAAAAAAAAAAATTATCATTGTCATTAAGGTCCATCTTAAGAAATTCATTTACTTTTATAGTCATTAATAAGATACAATATTATCAATTCAGGAAAATGTCTTTTAAAAATTGAAGTCTTAAATGATGTCTTATTTTCAACATGTACCCCTTTGTAGTCACTTAAAAATATGCTTGTGGTATAATAATTCTGTAATCTAAAAAATGTATTTTCTTCTACTGAAATCAATCCTCTTTCTGGTTATTGTATTCCAGGTATAGGTGCTATTTTCACAATTCTTTGTTAAATGAACTCCTTCATGCCTGCTGAAACTTAAGCTTTCCAAAATACATTTTAGGACTACATGCCCAGCTTTGTTTCTCAAATGTGAATTTGAACCATTTCAGGGATTTCGACATTTATTTTGAGGCACTTTCCTGGACCACTTAAATCAGAATCCATCAGTATGTCTCAGGCATTAAAATTTTTTTTATATTCTACCAGGTGATTTTAACATTAACTTAGTCTTGAGAATCATTGACAGAGAGAAGTGCTAATCAAAATTTGACTTGCATCCTGATCCTATGGGCATCTTTCTAAGAATGCAGATTTTGAATTAATAGATGTAACATTGGACCTCAGAATTTGCTTTATCTAACCAGTTCCCAGGTGATGCTGCAGCTGCAGGTCTGTGAACCATACTGTGTGTATTAATGGAATAGTACTTAGATTACTGCTGAGAAGAAAGAGAGACTGTGGTCTTTATTAATCTACAAAAAGAAAGAAAAAAAAAAGAACTGTGGAAAATCAAGGAGAAGCTAGTCGAGGAAAAATGTTTGACGAAACTGATCTGTAGTTCATTTATTTAATGAGTGCTTATTCTGTGTAGAGGCTAATTATATTAATATAATAATTTTCCCTCACTGTATTTTTTAATTTGTACAATAAAGCTCTTTAAAAAATCAGTTTTGTTTCTAAGAAACTTTTGTTCATGAATGTCTCATCTACTAATATTTTCTAGAAGAGTGAATGACAAACAAATAGAAAAGCTGCCTTTGTTTACAAGTATGGTGAGGTACCTGGTTGTTTCCACTCACTGCTTTCTCAGTACAGCTTTTCTCTGGTGTCACAATAAAGGCATCTCCAGCAGGGCAGCTGGTGAGTTCTGCTTATATAGATCCCAAGGGAATTAAGCAGGTGAGGAGACTGAACAGTGAGCTGTTAGCTGGCAGAAGGAAGAGAAGGGTCTTGGCTCAGATTCAGAAGTTATTTGAATATAGGCACTTATTCCATCAAACATGCTTTGGTGGAAATGGTTGCCACCTGCCCAATTCCCAGGGGCTGATGTTCCTGCTGCCTAGGCAAGCTTATAGTTCACAAGGCTGTTAATGTGTGCAGTATCAAGAATCTGGAGACATGCCCTTACTGCCCAGATGGTGGCTTATGGACATCAGGTACAGTATATTTAGACTGGCAGAGTTCCCTGCTTAGCAGTCAGGGCTCCATATACTTTTGCTGCTGTTCAGTGGCAACTGCCCCAGATATAATGAGATCAGCACGTTCCATAAACACCTGAGGTTTGTGCATAGAAATGTCAGCTTGGTTTTAGTTTTAAATAGAACAACACATTACATTTCAAGAAAAAAAATGCAAACATTTCCTATGATAGAATGAGAAATTGATAAAATGTGAGTATACAAAATGTCAGAATTTATAATGAAAAGTTGCATAATGTATCTTCCTTATTTCATAGTATGTAAAAATACATTTACACAGTTACTTAAATCTAAAATATAGTTATATATGTGATTATAGCCATGTGTACATAAAATTATATTTATGTTGTGAATTTATGTTTATATATCTAGGAACATGATGAAAAATATATAAAATACTATACATTTTACAGTATATATATATATATATATATATACTGTAAAAAAATATATATATAGTCTTCCTAGAATATATTTTTTATCATGGTCTTACTAATATTTAATGTAATTGAATTTGTTAATAAATAATCCGCCTCTCTCACTGATGAAACAGGCAGAATCATTTACAATTATTGAAGGATAGATACTTAGAACAAGAGGAATCAATTCACATAAATGGATACAGATCTGTGCAAGAGATGATTGTGAACTTGACCAGCATCTTGACTTTGAGCTAAAGACTGATCAGTTATAGAAGTTATGTTAAAAAACTGAAGTACATAAAATTATAAACATGAATGTTCTCAAGACATCCCACGATCATCTAGTCATTGCTAAGTGTACTCCATCGCTCAGGACTTTGGCCCTCAATGCTTCCCTTTGGACCTGGTAAAGTATTTTTAAAGTAGTAGTGAACAACACTTATGATTATAGCAACTATCATTGATATATAAGATTTTTCATTTTGAGTCGTTTGTTTTGGCATGCCCTTCATTTGTGTGTGAGCATAAGGAAATGTCCTGCTGTTAACTATTCTGAATTTAGTACAAAGCAGAGAAAGCAATCATTAAAGAAACAAAGACTTTGTTGAAAACCAATGGCACCAATAGTTACAGAAAAATTGGAAAGTTTTCAGTATTGCCAGAAAATATCCTTTGCCACAGCAGAAACAAACAACTAGTGAAAAGTTAAATTTAGAGATTTTTTTAACAGCAATAAAACATGTATACACTTTATCTGCCTTCATTTCTTCACAGCTGTTACAAAGCTAAGGAAACCTAAATAAATAGTTAAATAAGAAAGTATGGTTAAGTGATTTGACAGATTTTTCACCCATATCTTTAGGGAGAACTTCAGGATTATGAATGGAAACATAAAAGGAGGAGAATAGGAAAAAAATGGAAGAAGCAAAAGAAAGAGATACAACAAAATGTAAAATAAAAAGCAAATAGAGAAAAATGTGAAGGAGAAAGGGAAACTTTTTCTAAATTTACTTCCAAAATACTCCATGAGATTAAGAATACATTCATGTGACTCAAACTTTGCTTAAGTTTATAATTTAGGAAACTTCTAGGTGTGCTATTGTAATCAGTAGTTCTCTTATCAGTGATTATAAGAAAATTTATAGGAAACCCAAGTTTAGATCAGATATATTAGAAAGTATGAATTTTTTTTTTACATTTAAGAATTTTTAAACTTGGTTCTTAGTATAGAGTGAAATCTTGGTATTCACCAACGATAACAAAACCTCAGTAGCATTCATAAATGCCCTACTATCTTAAACACTGTATACAACTGTCTAGAAGAAAATTGGTCATAATCCTAAAACTATATCTTTAACATAGGCAAATGAATATATTTATCAAATATTATAGAATGATTTACCAGTTTGGTTGTTCTACAATGTCCTATATTATCATGTAAGGCAGAAGAAAAAAAGAAATAAAAGAGAGACCATGAAGGAAAGACAAGGTGAAAAGTTTTTAATTCAGAAGTTTTGCATATATTTCCAGACATGTCACTCCTTAAGTCAGTCTCTCTTGCAGGCATGTTGACCCAAAATTCCTGGGATATCTGTAAATCTACCTGTGCAGTATTAATTTACCCCAGTATATAGATTAAGCAAAGAGAGCTACCTATAATATCTTGAGGAAACCATAATTTAGGGGACTTTCTAGCCCTATCTACTGATAATGAACACTATGTCAGCCTGAGGATCCTGAGACTCAGCAGACCATGAGAAACCATGTTGAGATCACCAGCGTGATGTCATTCCTTTGTATCTTTCCTTTCAAAGAAGAGCCAGCACCCTGCCAGTAAATGTAACTTGCACTCTAGAAATGGCCCCTTGTGTTCCCTTGAATGCAAATGTCTTGCTTTACCCCCAAAGGCCTCTCTCAGGATCACCTACATTCACCCTGGAATGAGCACCCATTTTCCTAAATAAGCCTCTGTCTTTGCCTTTGGTGCTTGCTGAAATTCTTCTCTATCACATATGCCAGTAATCCTGCTGGTCCCGAGTTGAGGTCCCCCTTATCTCCAGGAACTCCTTAAAGCCTTCATCAGAGACACCCCTTCTCCTGTGATAATTATACAGCAAACATACAAAATGTTAGTACAGAAAATAATCTTCAGAGAACTACATTATATAACTTGCATGTTAACAGAAATTTTAAAACATTTGTATTTCTAACCAGTCTCTATATTTTGTTTCCAATGTAATTTTTCATCAATATTTAGTATTTATCATATAGCAGATTGTTGAGTAAGGAATAGAATATCATCTGAATTCTTATAAAAATTATATAAAATTTAAAACAGCAAAACAGGTTAATAATTATTTTAAATAATATTGCTAAAAGCATTTCGATATTGATTTATATGTTAATATATTCACTAATTTTCATTTCCATTTTCTCCAGGTGCATGAATGTTAATCTTTTCTATAATCAAAATTAATTGCTGTGTATAACACACATAGTAAACAAAAATATGTCTTGTTTTCAACCAGTATGAAATTCTGACAGAACCCTATGTTTTTACCAAAATATGAAAACTATTTGCTACTGCAAATACCATTTTACTTGGAAAAGTAAATTTTTAGAGTTGGGGAAAGCAATTTAAATAGTGGTGAATTTTCCAGACCACATTGGAAAGGTAAGTACAAAGAATCAAGGAGGCTTAAAGCCAGAGGACAATTAAAAAATTATTCCCTTATGGGCAAAAAAAAAAAAAAAAAATTACTTAATTATTTGACTCTCCACTAAACTCCAGAGAAGATCATGTCCTGGCAGTCGTGTCGAATTCTTTTTCCCTTGTATGAGGAATTCCATTATTTCAAACCTTGCTTTAAAGTCGCCTTCTATTTTTAAAACATCTGCCTATGGTGTCTTTATCATAATGTAAATATGCTCACACGTAAACCTGAATCTTATGGCATTTCCTTTTTCTGGAATATGTATGTCTAGTTTATCTTTAAACTCTAATTTTTAAAAATACTATTTGATATTGACATAAGGTGTATATGGTCATTATATAATGAACAACTCCAACTGCAAAACTGGTGAGTGTCTTCGCTTCATATTTTTCCTTTATCTATCATGCTTCTTCCTATGGTGGAATTATAACCAAAGCGTTTTTAGCACAGAAGTGTGCTTTACAATTATAATTTTGAGTAAAGACAATTTATGTGGAGAAATTTATTTTATAACCAATTATATCTAATTTTAGTTAAACTTCATAATTGTCTGTAGGTGTATTCTTTATTTTCTTTGATCTTCTAGTTGGTGCTTTAGAGACCACTGTAGAGGATGTGAATGTTACAATATGATATGATGTTTAAAATATAATTGAATTTATACATGATGCCAGTGAACACTCAAATAAAAATAATAATAAAAGAAATTTCTTTCTGCCATTAGATTATCAAAATTTCCCTAAATTTACATTCCACATTTATAATTCTAATGTTTGTGCAAAATCTTTTCATTAAGGTAAAATAAACTCATGAGATGTAAAATTTATGACTTTGGAGGTTAAATTTTGCCTCTTTAAAATATTTTTAATTTGATCTAATAAGAATAATATTAATACATCATATCAATTTTAATAAACTAACTCAGAATCCTGAAAAAGCACCTTAAAGCTAAAGTGGTATATGACTCAATGCCCATAAAACTTGCCACAAATACTATACCAAAGGGAACAAATACATAGAATAGAATTCAAGGACTGATAATAAGGAAGGTTGATTTACTCACGATTAGTTAGATGATCAGATAATTATACCAGAAGAAAAATTTATGCAAAATTGCAATTTTGAGGATTTTTAAAGAGTTGTAACAGAGATATTTCCATCCAAATTGAGCCAAAATCATTATTTTGAGTAATCAATTTATAATCTATGTGATCTTCCTATCATTGACCTTTCCTTTTAATAATGACTTCAATTTCCATTTCATAAGTTCAATAAATTTATTTCTGAGTTTTATAAATAAATGTTGGTGTCTGTATCTGTTCTCTATCTCTGTTTCTACTCTTTCTTAAATTCATTTAGGTTTCAAATTTAGAACTGTAGTCAGGGCAAATGTGAAGTCAAAATTAATGGACAAAATCATTTTAGATTTTAATCCATGTCAAACTGGAGAGAATACAACTATAAATAATTGGTTGGCAGATTCTGCTTGAAGTTTTTATTACAAGGCCGATTCCTTCTGCTTATCTATATCTGAATGTTGAGATTTATTTATGCTGTACAACATTCTATGATGAGTGCATACCTGGGCTGCCTGGGGAAAGTCAATGGACAAACCAATTCATACATTCTAGCTACTGTGATCATCAAAAAAGTCAGTTCTGTCATACCCAAGGACTTACAAGTTTGGGAAACATGTTCTTGCTGTTATTTTTCCCTCTTTATTTCTTCTTCTTCTTAGGTTTGAACAATTTTAAAATGGTGAGGTACATAATACACTCACACAGTCTTTTCACTAGTTTTGTTAGGGGTGGTGGTGGGAGAGATGATGAAGACCATTGGGTTTTCTGTACCATATGTTTACAGGTATCCATGGACCAATAATGGAAGATAACCACAAAGAAAAAAGATTTTATATTGCCCTTAAAAATTGTTCTGCTGAACATTTCTCCTTCCCAATGCACAAAACAGAAACATGAACTCTCAGGGTGCCCCCAAAGTATTTTTTTTCAGATTCCTTACTGCTTTCAACAATGTTTTAAGAAGAAAACACTAAAAGTCCTGGAACTTATCTAGATGAAAAAATAAGCAAAAATCACAGAAATAAAATTTAAAAAGAAAAAAATCTAATAATATTAGAAACTAATTTTTATCCATTAGTTTTGACAGGATAAGTTTTATATTTATAGTTATATTCAGCATAATTTCTATGTGAAGGGGCAACTAAATCATATAATCTTACAAATTTTATGTTCAAATATATTTATAAACAACTAATTCTATATCATATATATATATATATATGTTTACATGCATACCTAAGTACATACAAAAAATAATATAAAAATTTTAGGGGTGCCATTAAGCTTCTTTTTTTTCCCCATATCATTTCTTTACCCTGATCCATCTCTGTCCAGTGAGTGCTCAGTCCTCTCAATATCAATCAGTTCTCACGACTTATAAACACAGTTTCCCTTCCCGTAAACAGTTTGCCTGCTTTTACCTGAGTGTATTTCTTCCAGTCCCCAGCTACCTACATGGCATTGGAAATCAAATAATGACCCAAGGTATGAAAATTTTTAAATTAAGATTCCTTGTATGGAAAATATATTGCAAAGATGTCCATTGTATATTATTATTTAAAATACGTTGCTATTTTGTTTACATACAAATATAAGTGTTGCAGAGGGTTATCATAATTATTATTTTATTGTTCCTATTCTTTCTACACAGTTCAGCAGATACCAATCACTAACTGCCTAATGGCAAAGCAATCCCTTTCTGGAGTTTATTCAAAATATTTGTTCAACATATTCTTTTTCCTGTCCTTTAAACACAAGTGTCAATACCCTTCCAGGATTTAAAATGAAAGGTATTTTTCCTTTCCTAACCCAATATTTATAATAAGTAAAATATTTTAGTCAGCCCCTTTGCAACTGTGACTAAATGACCTAACTAGCACAATAATGGAGGAGGAAAAGTATATTTAAGGGCTCATGGTTTCAGTCCTTACACAACTCTATTCCTCAGGGCTCTCATCATGGCAGAAGGGTGTGGTGGAGGGAAGTACCTCATATGATAATCAGAAAGCAAAGAAAGGGATTCCATTAGCTACATACAGAATATACACCCCCATACAACACCACACCTGCTTTCACTTACCACTCAATTAATCCCATCAAGTGATCAATTCACAGATTGGGTTAAGGTTCTTTTAACCCAATCACTTCTTCTCCGAATCTTCTTGCATTTTCTCACAACTGAGTTTTAGGAGATATCTCACATCTAAACCGTAACAGTAAAGTGTAGGTAATGAAGTAAAAAAAAGAGTTTATTGCCAAACTCTGTTTAAATATGGATATATTATACACAAATACCTCAGTTGTTATTGGATTAAGAGTGATTTGAGATACAACCAGTTCCAAAATGAATATTTCTCCTAAATAAATCCTTTCCAATCATTTTTTACCTCTTGTATTCATTTTAAGTTTCCGTTTATATTGTAAATCTTCTTATGTTAAATGCAATGCATTCTTTTTCTTTTAAGTTCTAAAAATAGAACTAGAATACTTTAGGAACATGATTTGTTTTTATTTTCCTGTTTATTCCTTGCTTTATGAATTACATTTTCATATACATTTCATATTAAGACTCTTATTTTCTGTATTCATCAGAAAAGATATTATGTCTTTGTAAAATAATCCCATTCTCCTTTATCAGTTCATTAAAGACAACAAGCATGGTTGGAATACACAGTTTCAGTACCTGAAATTCATAACATGCCAGAGATAATATTGCTGTCATGTTTTACTTCATGATCGGAAATGCATTTTAGGAGTGGAATAAATAAGAACACAATTTTTCTTCCAAGTGCTTTGCCTTGTCTGTATGTTCTGGGACTTTATAATGAAAAATTTGTTAGTTGAATTTTTATCATTTAGTAAATGACCACAAGGATATTTAAATCTTGCCTTACAATAAAATTTTCTGTACAATGAAGTATCAGTTGATAATTTAAACTTTAATATAGCTTTACGTCCAATACAAGAATGAAGAAAAAAATACATTTTCTCAGATTGGCTAGAAGAGCAGCATGTGGGTAGGACCTTTTGAGAGAGGCCAGATGCAAAAACTAGAGAGGGAAATGCAGAAAGTTTAGAAGTTATCATTTCCTACCAAATAAACCTAAAAGCATCCTGACCAGTTATTTTCCTATGGGATCTTTACACTCAAAGAATGAAAACTAAAGGAAAATGAGTGCTTGAATGATTTTTACAAATTGCTAGGTGTTAGTTTGGACCAACATCTTAGGCTCACCGTTTAAATACGATCATATACTGCTCCTTAACAAAATTTAAATCCTGCCAACTACCGGAATCAAAACTTAAAAGGTTGAAAAGCAACTCTTAAGTGTGTACTGGGAAGGGTGAAAGGGAAGAAGAACAAAGTGCCATTTAGATGCGAGGGAACTTGAGAAATAAATGTGTTTATGTAAACTTTCAATAAGAACTGGCCTTACTCTGTGTTAAAGGGGTCGTGATATGAGGGTTTTCTGCCCTGTTCTGAAGGACTAGGAAGGAGGCAATGAGAAATAAATACACCTCTCCATTCTGCAATAATTGGTTAGGGTGTAAGGTTCTTTCTGGGAATCTTCTGTTTCAGAAAAGGATTTACAAAGTACAAAACCTTTCATTTAAAGTAGCTTTAAAAATGAGAGGAAGTTCCAGGAGAGGAGGGATTGTTAAGAAGCATGTAAATTATCAACCACACTACTACAAGACCAAAAACTTCAGATTTACTCCTTAGTTCAAAATGCACACATATATGTTTTTTAACTTGCATAGCTCACATTATCTGATTTTAGTGCAGTAATTACCAATTACAAAACAACTGCTCAGCAAAAGATCACATTATAACTAAATTAGCATGCAATCTAGCATAATTTGAAGGAATCTAAACAAGGCCATTGGTTGAAAGGCCTTCAGTTTTATAGACATTTGGAATCATTATGTTAGTGAGAATTTCTAGGGAATGCCTAAAATGGAAACAAAATATGACCAAAATATGTTCATCTCTGCATCAAGTAACCCAGCAAACTTCTCTGTCATCATGTGGGATGCAACCATAGCATTTTCAATGTGCCATCCGAATCCAGTATTTGAGATTCATCAGAAGTTTGTTTTTGACTACTTTTCTTCATTCCCAGAATACTCTTTAGATTTCTTTCTACCCTGGAAAATTTCTTTCAGTATAAGGGTAATTTTTTCATATAGAAATAATTCTTCATATTAAATTTTGCATTATGGTGTGGCTTTTCTAATTTTAGTAATACTGATAAAATCTTAATATGTTTATTCAGCATTTATTTATATACATATGGAAGAATTAATGACTCCCAAGGGCATTCAAAAGGATCAATTAAAACAAAATAAACAGCACAGGTCTCTGCCATAGGTATTACATGACAAAAAGAAGTGGGGATAATATGTATTGAGGAATCACTCTCCTGTGGGGTATTAAGTGCCTTGATATTCATCATCTCATTTTGCCCTTGCCAAAATAAAATAAACAGGTATCTTTCATAATCATCTTACAGGAAATGGGAATAGTGAACCATATTAAGTAAACTTCACTAAAGTACATAATCACTTCAGAGTAGAACTAGAAATAGGTTAGCTAATTATTCAGGATGCTTCTTGGCCTGGTTTCAACAAGCTAACTTGGAGCTGCAGTTTTCAATGTGATGCATATCATGGGTACTGATTCTGGAATCTTTACAAGAATCAAGAGTTGTAGTCACTAAAATCCTACACATTATCCTCTGGTGTACTAAAAGTCTGAACTCTTCCATTCTCACATATACTTTGTAGTCATGATGGTGCATGAAAGAGTCATACAAGATATTCTTCCCTTTTGCCACCTCAGTTACTTTTGCTATGTTAAAAGTTGAGAAAAGTCAGGGATGAGAGTTGATTATCATTGTAAAAATCTACTCCCTCAGTGCTTCTGGAGAGAATAAACTCATAATGAAGGTTTCAAATTATTCTTTTCTACATTCTTTGGGTAAAGAAAGGAAAGATAACAATATTCTTGATACTACCAACACAATGATGTATCTTTGAAACTTAACAATATTTTCTATATCGTATTATTCAATTTCAATACCCTCATTAAAATTTCAAAACTGAAAAAAATAATATTCAGATTTAGAGTTATTGTTTAATTTACTCAGATTGATAGCATATCAATGCTATCTGTAGGTGAATCCATTAGAATGCATGCAAAAAATACTGGTGATTGTTGATGATGAAGAATGGGCAGCTAGGGAACTAAGTACACTTTTTTTTTATTAGAAACTGTTAATCTAATAAATTGAGAAAAATTTGCCTCTGCATATAATGTATGAACATTCATGCTTAACATCTCAATTTAGTTATCTTGCTTTAAACATTGTCTGTAACTGTATAAATATACAGACATATAATATAAATGGTATCCATCTACCCACATAAGGTCTGATTAGGCTATTCAAAATATCTTATACAAAACTGCTTAAGAAGAAAGCTTAAGAGTGCAAATGACACCTAACTAAATGATTAGTTTCCTGGAATAGTGATCATGGAAAGGTACAAGTGCATCTTGAATAGTTTGTGGTATTTTAAACTCTTGAGTGTGACAAGGAAAAAAAAGAAACTGTTTTTAAACACCGTGATTTTTTCATATTTTTAATGTTTACTAATTTCAGTCACTTATTTCTTCTTATCAAAAATAATTCATACTTATAAGAAATGCAGAGATGGTCCGTAGAAACTGAAAAGCAGAAAGTAGTGACATAGGAAGTCATAGCCAATAGGTTGGCATGCAGATCCACAGAGGGAGTCAGGATTTCTTTGTAGGAAAGAAAAATCCTTGCATGCCTAGTGTTCATGTTGTGAAGGTTTGGGGACAGAATTCTCCAGCACAAGCAGAGGGAGTTGATGTGTTGGTTCATTCAAGAGATTTATGTGTGTTATTTGTGGTAAGAGGGGGCAGTAGGCAAGTGATTAGCAAACCAAATCAAGGCTGCTGGGTGTTTTGAATATCTGGCTTCTCCTCACATTCTCACTATAGACTCATCATGTGAAACAAACCTGAGAAGCCCATTTCTCCATCAGTACCCCTCCAGTACCTTTCACTGAGGTGACTCAACATTTTTTTTTCCCTCATGTCGAAAGTGGAATCTTAAAAGAATTCTGATCTTTAATGGAGAAAAGTTATTGAAGAATGAATTTGGAGGTCAGAAACAATAAATGAAAAGTGGTAAATAATTTCATTTATGTTTATATATTGTAAAATTGAGTATTTACAATTTTGTGTTTTAAATACAAAAATTACTTTAATGCAAGTTTTATGACAGTGTATGAAAAAGATATCTAGCATATAAATAGTATTTGTCTTAAAGAAGAAATAGATGTTCATTTTTACCAGTTAATCTGAATACATTGTTCAAAATATTTTTTTTTATTGTATACAAATGGGATACATGTTGTTTCTCTATTTGTACATAGAGTCAAGGCATACCATTTGTGTAATCATACATTTACATAGGGCAATGATGTTTATTTTTTTTTCCTTCCCCCCACCCCTCCCACCCCTCTTTTCCCTCTATACAGTCCTTCTTTCCTTCATTCTTACCGCTCTCCTTATCCCTAACCCTAAACCTAACCCTAAACCTAATGCTAACCCCTCGCACCCCCCATTATATGTCCTCATCCGCTTATCAGCGAGATCATTTGTCCTTAAGTTTTTTGAGATTGGCTTATCTCACTTAGCATGATATTCTCCAATTTCGTCCATTTGCCTACAAATGCCATAATTTTATCATTCTTCACTGCGGAGTAATATTCCATTGTGTATATATGCCACAGTTTCTTTATCCATTCATCAACTGAAGGGCATCTAGGTTGGTTCCACAATCTGGCTATGGTGAATTGAGCAGCAATGAACACTGATGTGGCTGTGTCTCTGTAGTATGCTGATTTTAAGTCCTTTGGGTATAGGCCAAAAGTGGGATAGCTGGGTCAAATGGTGTTTCCATTCCAAGCTTTCTGAGGAATCTCCACACTGCTTTCCAGAGTGGCTGCACTAATTTGCAACCCCACCAGCAATGTATGAGTGTTCCTTTTTCACCACATCCTCGCCAACACCTATTGTTGCTTGTGTTCTTGATAAACGTCATGCTAATTGGGGTGTGATGAAATCTTAGGGTAGTTTAGATTTGTATTTCCCTTATTACTAGGGATGTTGAACATTTTTTCATATATCTGTTGATTACTTGTACATCTTCTTCTGTGAAGTGTCTGTTCATTTCCTTAGCCCATTTGTTGATTGGATTATTTGTATTCTTGGTGTAGAGTTTTTTGAGTTCTTTATAGATTCTGGAAATTAGCACTCTATCTGAAGTATGGTTGGCAAAGATTTTCTCCCACTCTGTAGGCTCTCTCTTCACATTTCTGATAGTTTCCTTTGCTGAGAGAAAGCTTTTTAGTTTGAATCTATCCCAGTTGTTGATTCTTGCTTTTATTTCTTGTGCTATGGGAGTCCTGTTAAGGAAGTCTGATCCTAAGCCAACAAGTTGAAGATTTGGACCTACTTTTTCTTCTATAAGATGCAGGGTCTCTGGTCTGATTCCGAGGTCCTTGATCCATTTTGAGTTGAGTTTTGTGTAGGGTGAGAGATAGGGGTTTAATTTCATTCTATTGCATATGGTTTTCCGGTTTTCCCAGCACCATTTGGTGAAGAGGCTATCTTTTCTCCATTGCATATTTTTGAAACCTTTGTCTAGTATGAGAAAATTGTATTTATTTGGGTTTGTGTCCATGTCCTCTATTCTGTACCATTGATCTACCTGTCTATTTTGGTACCAATACCATGCCGTTTTTGTTACTATTGCTTTGTAGTAGAGTTGAAGATCTGGTATTGCAATACCCCCTGCTTCGCTCTTGCTACTGAGGATTGCTTTAGCTATTCTAGGTTTTTTATTCTTCCAGATGAATTTCATAATTGCTTGCTCTATTTCTGCAAGGTACATCATTGGGATTTTAATTGGAATTGCATTGAATCTGTATAGCACTTTAGGTAGTATAGCCATTTTGACAATATTAATTCTGCCTATCCAGGAACATGGGAGATCTTTCCATCTTCTAAGGTTTTCTTTAATTTCTTTCTTTAGTGTTCTGTAGTTCTCATGGTAGAGGTCTTTCACCTCTTTTTTGAGATTGATTCCCAAGTATTTTATTTTTTTTCGATGCTATTGTGAATGCGGTAGTTTTCCTAATTTCTCTTTCTGAAGATTCATCACTTATGTATAACAATGCATTGGATTTATGAGCATTGATCTTGTAACCTGCTACTTTACTGAATTCACTTATGAGATCTAAAAGTTTTCTGGTGGAATTTCCAGGTTCCTCTAAATATATAATCATGTCATCAGCGAACAGGGATAGTTTGAATTCTTCTTTTCCTATTCGTATCCTTTAATTTCTTTGTTCTGTCTAATTGCTCTGGCTAGAGTCTCAAGGACAATGTTGAATGGAAGTGGTAAAAGAGGGCATCCTTGCCTTGTTCCAGTTTTTAGGGGGAACGCTTTCAGTTTTTCACCATTTAGAATGATATTAGCCATGGGCTTAGCGTAGATTGCCTTTATAATGTTAAGGAATGTTCCCACTACCCCAATTTTTTCTAGTGTTTTGAGCATGAAGGGATGCTGTATTTTACCGACTGCTTTTTCTGCATCTATTGAAATAATGATGTGATTCTTAACTTTAAGTCTGTTGATATGGTGAATGACATTTATTGAATTCCGAATGTTGAACCAACCTTGCATCCCTGGGATAAAACCCATTTGATCGTGGTGCACTATCTTTTTAATATATATTTGAATGCGATTTGCTAAAATTTTGTTGAGATTTTTTGCGTCGATGTTCATTAAGGATATTGTTCTGAAATTTTCTTTCCTCGATGTGTCTCTGTCTGGTTTAGGTATTAGGGTGATATTGGCTTCATAGAACGAGTTTGGGAGGGTTCCCTCCTCTTCTATTTCATGGAATAGTTTGAGGAGTATTGGAATGAGCTCTTCTTTAAAGGTTTTGTAGAACTCGGCTGAGAACCCATCTGGTCCCGGACTTTACTTTGTTGGTAGGTTTTTGATGACCTCTTCTATTTCATTGCTTGAAATTGGTTTATTTAAGTTGTGTATGTCCTCCTCGTTCAGTTTAGGTAATTCATATGTCTCTAGAAATTTGTTGATGTCTTCGAGGTTTTCTGTTTTGTTGGAGTATAGATTTTCGAAATAGCTTCTAATTATGTTTTGTATTTCACTCGTGTCTGTTGTGATGTTTCCTTGTTCATTCCGAATTTTAGTAATTTGAGTTTTCTCCCTCTTTCTCTTTGTTAGTGTGGCTAAGGGTTTATTAATTTTATTTATTTTTTCAAAGAAGCAACTATTTATTTTGTTAATTTTTCCAATTGTTTCTTTTGTTTCGATTTTGTTGATTTCGGCTCTGATTTTAACTATTTCCTTTCTTCTACTACTTTTGGTATTGGTCTGCTCTTCTTTTTCTAGCGCTTTGAGCTGTAGTGTTAAGTCGTTTATTTGTTGATTTCTACTTCTTTTTTTGAATGCGCCCCATGAAATAAATCTTCCTCTAAGTACTGCTTTCATAGTGTCCCAGAGATTTTGATATGATGTGTCTTTGTTCTCGTTTACTTCTAAGAATTTTTTTTTTCCCTCCTGATGTCTTCTGTTATCCATTCATCATATAATAGTTTATTATTTAATCTCCAGGTACTGGAGAAGTTTCTGTTTTTTATTCTGTCATTTATTTCTAATTTCAATCCATTATGATCTGATAGAGTACAAGGTAGTATCTCTAACTTCCTGTATTTGCTAACAGTAGCTTTGTGGCATAAAATATGGTCTATTTTAGAGAAGGATCCATGTGCTGCTGAGAAGAAAGTGTATTCGTTCTTTGTTGGATGGTATATTCTGTATATGTCCGTTAAGTCTAAATTGTTGATTGTGTTATTGAGATCTATAGTTTCTTTATTCAATTTTTGTTTGGATGATCTATCCAGTGGTGAGAGAGGTGTGTTAAAATTGCCTAGTATTATTGTGTTGTGGTCTATTTGATTTCTGGAATCTAGAAGGATTTGTTTGACGTACATGGATGAGTCAATGTTTGGGGCATAGATATTTATGATTGTTATGTCTTGCTGATTTATGCTTCCCTTAAGCAGCATGTAATGTCCTTCTTTATCCCTTGTGACTAGTTTTGGTTTGAAGTCCACATTATCTGAAATGAGGATGGATACCCCAGTTTTTTTGCTGAGTCCATGTGCATGGTATGTTTTTCCCCATCCTTTCACCTTTAGTCTATGGGTGTCTCTTTCTATGAGATGAGTCTCTTGCAGGCAGCATATTGTTGGATTTTTCTTTTTAATCCAATCTGCCAGTCTGTGTCTTTTGATTGATGAGTTCAGGCCATTAACATTCAGGGTTATTATTGTGATATGATTTGTATTCCCAGTCAATTGACTCATATTTGTTTTTGACATGATTTGGTTTCTCCTTTATTTGGCTATTCCTTTAGGCTAGCGCCTCTTGTTGCTGATTTGCATCGTTGTTTTTCATCTCTTCCTCATGGAATATTTTGCTGAGAATGTTCTGTAATGCTGGCTTTCTTTTTGTAAATTCCTTTAGCTTTTGTTTATCATGGAAGGATCTTATTTCGTCGTCAAATTTGAAGGTAAGTTTTGCTGGGTATAAGATTCTTGGTTGGCATCCATTTTCTTTCAGGGCTTGGTATATGTTGTTCCAGGCCCTTGTAGCTTTTAGGGTCTGGATTGAATACTCTGCTGATATTCTTATTGGTTTCCCTCTGAATGTAATTTGATTCTTTTCTCTCGCAGTCTTTAAAATTCTGTTTTTATTTTGTATGTTAGTTATTTTCATAATAATGTGCCTTGGTGTGAGTCTGTTGTAATTTTGTATGTTTGGAGTTCTATAAGCCTCCTGTACTTGGTTTTCTATTTCATTCTTCAGATTTGGGAAATTTTCTGATATTATTTCATTGAATAGATTGTTCATTCCTTTGGTTTGTTTCTCTAAGCCTTCTTCAATCCCAATAATTCTTAAATTTGGCCTTTTCATGATATCCCATAATTCTTGTAGATTCTCTTCATGATTTCTTACCATCCTCTCTGTTTGGCCAACTTTGTTTTCAAGATTAAATAATTTGTCTTCAATGTCTGAGGTTCTGTCTTCCAGGTGTTCTATCCTGTTGGTTATGCTTTCTATGGAGTTTTTAACTTGGTTTATTGTTTCCTTCATTTCAAGTATTTCAGTTTGTTTTTTTTTCAGTATCTCTAACTCTTTATTGAAATGATCTCTTGCTTCCCGTATTTGGTCTTTTAACTGTTGATTGGTGCGATCATTTAATGCCTGCATTTGCTTTTTCATCTCCTCCTTCAATGCCTGCATTTGCTCTTTCATCTCCTCATTAGCTTCCCTGATCGTTTTAATTACGTACATTCTGAACTCCCTTTCTGACATTTCTTCTGCTGTGCTATCATTGGGTTTTATTGATGTAGTATCTAGGTCTGTTTGGGACATTTTCTTCCCTTGTTTTCTCATATTGGTCAGCTGTCAGTGGGACCCTGAGATATTGCAGTTTTCCGCTATTGGCTTATAGTGTCCCGGTAGATTTCCAGTGTATCACCTCCCAGCCTTCAGTAGCCTTATGTCTTGGAGGAATCTGATAATGCAGCGCATGTGAAGAAAACTGCCCCTAGCTCCCTACTGGTTCCACGGTTTGGAGCTGGCTCTGTGTGGAAAGGCTGTCACTGTGGGCCTGCACCGTGCAGCTGGCCGTGTGGGAGGAGCCCACTGCCGGAGTGTAGAAGGCTACCTTGGGAAGACTCTAGCTGCCCTGCCAGGCTCCGATAAGCCACCTCTATCTGGGCCTGCCACCCGGGCCGAGCTTTACCCAGTGGGCAGACTCACCCGTGTCTCTATTTCAGTCCGCGTCTTTCAATGCCTCCCCTTCTTAACTCCTGGGTTCTGGAGCGACTGGGGGTGCAGTCACCCTCTAGGCCACCATCTTGGATCGCCCCGTGAAGAAAGCCTGTGACCAGAGTGGGCAGAGCTGCCTGAAGAGGTCTCTGGCTGCCCTGCCCTGAACCCAGAGGCTGCTTGCGGATCGAAGCTCTCCGTTGGTTCGGGGGCTTGTGGCTGGTTCTATGTAGAAAACCTCTCACTGGGCGGTCTGGACTGAGAAGCTAGCCTTGAAAGGCACCTCCCACCGCAGGGGTCCAGGCTACTTGGGGAAGTCTCTGTCTGCCCTATCCTGTTCCCTGAAGCTGCTTTCGTGCCAGAGTACGCTGGGCTGCGCTGACTCCGGGACTCGGAGCTTGTTCTGGTCAGAAAGGCTCTCACTAGTGGGCCCTTTCCGTTCTGAGAACCTGGAGAAGCTGGCTGTGTGGGTGGGGCCCACCTCTGGAGTGCGCAGGACTGCCTGTGGAAGACTCTAGCTGCCCTGCCTGGCTCCGATGAGCCACCTCTATCTGGGCCTGCCACCCCGGCCGAGCTTTACCCAGTGGGCAGACTCACCCATGGCTCTATGTCAGTCCGAGTCTCTCAATGCCTCCCCTTCTTAACTCCTGAATTCTGGAGCGACTGGGGGTGCAGTCACCCTCTAGGCTGCCATCTTGGATCGCTCCGTGAAGAAAGCCTGTGGCCGGAGTGGGCAGAGCCGCCTGAAGAGGTCTCTGGCTGCCCTGCCCTGATCCCAGAGGCTGCTTGCGGATCGAAACTCTCCGTTGGTTCGGGGGCTTGTGGCTGGTTCTATGTAGAAAGCCTCTCACTGGGCGGTCTGCTCTGAGAAGCTAGCCTTGAAAGGTACCTCCCACTGCAGGGGTCCAGGCTACTTGCGGAAGTCTCTGGCTGCCCTATCCTGGTCCCTGAAGCTGCTTGCGTGCCGGAGTACACTGCGCTGCGCTGGCTCCGGGACTCGGAGCTTGTTCTGGTCAGAAAGGCTCTCACTAGTGGGCCCATTCCGTTCTGAGAACCTGGAGAAGCTGGCTGTGTGGGTGGGGCCCACCGCCGGAGTGGGCAGGACTGCCTGTGGAAGACTCTAGCTGCCCTGCCCGGCTCCGATAAGCCACCTCTATCTGGTCCTGCCACCCGGGCCGAGCTTTACCCAGTGGGCAGACTCAACTGTGGCTCTCTTTCAGTCCGAGTCTCTCAATGCCTCCCCTTCTTAACTCCTGGGTTCTGGAGCGACTGGGGGTGCAATCTCCCTCTAGGCCGCCATCTTGGATCGTCCCCCAGTGGTCTGTCTGTCCAAAATATTTTTAACAAAACTTACTTTTATAGGCAATACATAGGAAAGCTTTTTCTATAAATTCTCCAAAAATTTTAGCTGTTTCAAACTTCTCTTTTAAAATCTAAATTCCATTTCCATAATTGTGAAATTTAGTATTTTTTCAAATATCAGCTATTTAATTTCCTCCTTTGTATAGTACCATTTCAAGTCTTTTGTACATGTCAAGTTGCTTATTATTTTTGTATTGGTAGTGTCCGTTTCAGTTTGGATGCAAGGTGTCCCCCAAAGATCATGTGTGAGACAATGCAAGAAGGCTTAGAGGAGAAATGAGAAATGATTGGGTTAAACCCAATCAGTGAATTAATCCCCTGAGAGGGATTAACTGAGTGGTAACTGAAGATGAGTTGGGTGTAGCTGGAGGAGGTAAGCCTTTGGGGTGTGTCTTTGGGGTATATATTTTGTGTTCTGCATGTAGACTTTCTCTCTGTGCTCTCTGATCCTCAGGTGAACTGCTTCCCTCTACCACACTCTTCTGCCTTGTTGCTTCAGCCTCACCTCCAGCCCAAAGGAAAGTAGTTAGCTCTCTATGGACTGAGAACTCTGAAACCTTGAGCTCTGAAATAAACCTTTCTTCTTTTACAATTGCTCTTGTTAGATCTTTTAGTCACAGTTGTGAAAAAGCTGACCAAAACAGTGTCATAGTCATTTTCTTATACTTTATTCTAGTTCTTCTTTGGGTATATATGATGCAAATATCTTCTTAGGTTCTTTGTTTTTTTAACACTTGTTTATTTTATGTTGTCTTTGTGAAGAGAAGTTCTTAATTTTTTAAGTAGTTACATCAAATACCCTTAGTGATCTATACTTTCCATCTTATATAAGAAATATGAAAAGGATCTTTTAGTTGAAGTGCATAAATTTCCGAGACAGATTTGTTACCACACTAATGTCAACAACAGAAAGCACAATCTAAAATATTAAAATTTTGAAACACATTTAAAAACTAGAAGACATCAGGAAGTTTAAATAAAACAAACCAGAAAATATGGAAGAACATCATCTACAGAATGATTTTTTGCAAACCCACCAAGTTTTTCTCAAGAAGGATGAACTAAATCAAGCAGAGTGTCTTCCAAATGGGATCTTTCAATATTTGGGAAAGTTGTATAAGAAAATGTCCATGATCTTCAGAAAGTAAAGGGAAATTGGTCTACCCAGGCTGAAGAAGGGCAACAGAGCTGAACAAAGTCAAGGTACAGAAAAAGAAGGTTGCAGCTGAAGAGTAAAGACAATCCCATGGCTCTCTCATAACTGGCAACCAGACTTCAAACAGAGAAAGGTCAGCGAAATTTCCCCAAAACTGGCAGTTTAAGTACAAGGAAGATCACTGGAATCTCAGAAATACTCCAATTCTAGGGTCTATTCATTGAAAAGTACAGATTTCTTATTCCGAATAGTGATGAACTAAATAAAACTAAAGCACAAATTCTAAATCTAGTTCATCTACTGATTCCGAAGACTATGTGTGGATTTAACTCCCACTCAATCTGTAAGATAAAAAGTGCATACCCTTTTTTGGATGTAAGTATTATATACACTCTTATCTACTGTTATTTTACATAAACTGTCCAGCACATAACAAAATTATGACACTCATTATAAGGCAAGAAAATATACACTACATTAAGAGTTCATACTTAAATCTATAGTTAGAAATTCTTGACAGGAATTTTTTTTTTCATAAGCATGATGAAATGTTGAAAGATCTAATGGCAAAATGGACAAGACATACTTTCAGTAGATATAGCTTTTATATATTTTGTATCAGGTTATGTAAAAAGCCCTTGTAATTCCAAGTGAAAAAGAAATGCATAAGTCATAAATATTTCAAAAGGGGATATCAGAATTATTGTATGTTCTTCAGTTCAACAATGCTATCAGGTAAATTCATAATAAAAGCAAATGAATTTAAAAAGTCAATTGAGTTGTTATAATTAATCAGAAACACTAAATTGAAAGTACTAGTACTAAAATTTAGCAAGGATGTAGGGTAGCTATATTTCATACATTGTCAGTGATAATATAAACTTGTTATCCATTTTGGAAAACTGTTTAATGATATATAGTAAATTTATACAAACATCAAACATCTAATGTCTATTCACCAAAGGACTTATAAAAGACTGTTAATGAAGACAATGGTATAAGATATTGTTTGGTGTTGTTACAATGTAACTTTAGCAAGTAATTTTTAAATAAAAATATAAAAACAACAATAGAAACCAAAACCAAATAGTCATATAATCTATGCTTCCACTTGCATTAAGTCCAAACAGAAACTAATACTCTAGAGTACTGACTTCTTAGTCATTACTAGGCAAAGTGATTACTTGGAATTGGTAGGCGAGGATCCCAAGAAGGCTTTCTGCATAGTGAAAACATTGTCTATTTTATTGTTATGAAGAGTATTTGTGTATATAATATGCAAAAATATTGAATGCTTAAAATCATATTCTCTATGAAGTAGGATATAAACTAATTCTCTACCAAATTAGACTATTGCCTACCTTCAGTTAGTTATACTTTAGTTAAAATACAAAATAAATCACTTCCTACCTGAAGTAAAGAAGGTACTGTAATATCTTCTACCACAATAACTTCTAAATTCCTTACATATTTTTTCTCAAATTTAAATCTTTGATATTTAAAAACATCATTAATTCACTGGGTAAAACAATATCATTTATCAAAAAGGTAAACCTTTACCCATTTATATGTAATGACACCTCTTTCAGGTGTGCTATCTATGTGTATGGGTATATTTCTGGGCTCTAAATAATATGCCACTGTTTTACTTGTCTATTATTGCATAATTTTCAAACCTTCTTAATTACTATCACTGTATAATGGTTCCCAACACCATATTAAACTCTCAGAAGACAATTAGTTCTCTTCCACTAATCACCATCTTCTCCCAGCCCACACAATGGCTATTTCTAAACGTTACTATACATCCTCAATGCTCTTGCCCTGGCCATGTTCCCCATTACACTCAGCAGAATACCTTGAGTCCTATTTAATAGAGAGTATAATGGCTTCCAAGCCTTCCACCTACAGACTTATCAGCATCATCAATCATCCTTATAGCCTTCCTTCCAGTTTTAGTAGGGGAGATGTTACTGCTGTGGAATAGCAATAACTGTCCTCTAATTCCCATCTCCTCCCATTTTGTCAGGAATTTTATGCCATTTATTTCTTCTTCTTTCCATATATTACCTTCTTTTAAAAACATTTAACCTCGGTGTTTGGTAACAAAATTATTAGAGATTTTTTTATCTAGTTTCAAAGAGTAATGCATTTTAAGAATTAATCTTAAGAATCAAATAAATTAGAAAATATGTTGATGTTTATCTCTGTGCCATATGTACATGTGATATCTGTAAAAGTTCATGCTGTATGTTAAATAATCTTGTACCTAGAGGTTTTACTAGTATGGTTCACAAACATGTTTCAAGTCATCAAACCTTCTTATAATGTATGAAAACCTCTAAATGGAATTACATTATATGAATGTAAACATATCACCATTGTAGTATAGCATTTTCAAAATGTTATAAGTACTTGTGATTTTTAAGTAATACAAGTAAGAATCCTAAAAAATGAAAACTCTTCTCACTTATACACATTGTGATTATGATACATGCATATTTTTATAAACCATATCGACACAAATTGAAGGAAATGAACTTTATTATCAACATTTCTATTTTCATTTAAGTCATCTCACTTAATTATTTTACATGCTAATGTACAAAATGTCTAGAATTTTCTAATGGCTAAGTAATATTTCCAAACTATTTTGCATTTTACTAACTACTCTCCTGGTTTTCATTTTCCATCCTCCACCATGTCCATTCTTTTTCTGACATACTCTTGTCTATCCTTTTGCTAGTGTTTCAGAAAATTTTCATTTTGAATTCTATTCTGAGTGGATATAATTTTTTCTGAAGTGTCAGCTATAGATTACTCATAAATCTCCAAAATAAATTTAATCTGTTTTCAAATCTTTCTGTACCTATAATTGATTAGAAATTGGTTTATTCCAAAGGCATATGAAAGTGAACATTCTAAATAAGTGTAATCTGTTTCCTCAAAACTTGAATGCCAAGTTTTCATATTACTCAAGAGTCTTTTGGATATTAGTTCTCTTTGGTAAGTGACATTCCTGTTGATCTAGTTACCTAAATGAGAAATAGGAATCATCATTTTCTTTCTTAGCTAGTCAGGATCAAAGTACAGAAGATTTTCCTTTCTTAGTGCCAATCAAATTTGTCCCCTCTGTTAACTCCTCACTCCAACTGCTTTATTATCGTTTACTTATCTTTACACTTAATAACTAAGTGAGCATTTTAATTGATCTCTCTGAAGTCACCCAAATCCCCATTCTAATATTTGAACATATACTCTGCTACTGTTGTGATTTTTTTGTTTTAAATATGAAGTTAATCATTAGTTAGACTTATTTTGCCTGAAAATAAATTTTTTTTTCTTTAATTTTTCATGAAAAAGTAACTTCCCCTTGCAATTGCAATTCAAAGATACCCCCAATATCATCCCCAATGCCATTGTCTGAGTAATCAAATTAATCTATCTACTGTTGTGAAGGGACTGAATTATTATTCAAGTAACTTTAAAACAGACTATCCAGACTATCATGGTGAATCCAACTGAATCACATAAACCCTTAAAGGAAAAGGAAGAAGGCAAAAGGAAGAGAAAGATGAGGGTAGTCATAGAGTTAAGGTAGGTAAACGGGGAAGTCAGAGAGATTCAAGCATTAGAGGAATTCAATCCCACTTTGCTGAAAGAAAATCCACCAAAAGGATGAGCAAGAATTCTTCCTCACAGAAGAATAAAGTACAGGCCTTGCTGACAGTTGCAAGGAAATGGGACCTCCATCCTAAAACTGTAGTAACTGAATTCTGTCAGAATTCAGAAGCAGATTATTCTCAGGATCACTTGACGAGAATTCAAAAAGCTAAAATCTTGCTTTTGACCTTGTGCTGCCCCAGATTTCTTACCTGCAGAACTATGAGATAATAAATTTGTGTTGTGTATACCGCTAAACTTCTGATAATCCTTGTTGTGGCAATCGATCAATAGAAAGCTAATACACTTTCATAATCTGACTCTACCCTCTTGAAACTTCATTCCTTAATTTTTTCCCCTCCATCCACTTTAATTTCCATCAGAGCACTTAAGACATCCACTAGTAATTATCAGCATGCCTACCTCCTCAACTTGGAAAATAAGCTCTTTGAAGACAAAGCTCTAAATCATACCTGTGAATACTTGGGTCTAACACAAAGCACAGCACAACAATTTTATGCATAATAAACATTTATTGAATGAATACAAGAAGGATGAGTTTGCATTGTGAAATAAATTCTAAGGAAGAATTTATGGCTAACAAGTACATCAATGAAAAGTCATTATCCTTTCAGTAAAATTATTTTGTCAATAAGGATTAATCTAAAGAGATTGTATTATCTCCTGATACTTCATGCTTTTTTTTTATTTTGGTAAATCATTTTAAACTAATTTCTATATTTGGCACTGATAATCATTTTTCTAATTAATTAAAAGGCATTTTTCTAAAATAAAACTATCCTCTTGTTGAGTAAATTTTAAATATCTATCCCTGCCTCTTTTCCAAGTAGATAGATTCTTTTCTTTTCTTTTTTTTTTGTTTTTTGTTTTTTGTTTTGAATAACAGGATAATCATTTGCATTCCTCTTCAGGGAACAATGTTAGAAGACCATTAAACTGATCTGATTTTTTTTTCATTCCTAGCTCGTTCCTTCCAAAATTGGAGGTCATCCACGTAACTGCGCAAACATTTCTATCCTAGCACTAAGCATTGAAACACAGCCTACACTTGACTTTTCACATTTTGTGCCATTCAGGGCAAAGGCCAGAGTGGAGCCTTATGCTCATTCACATGGAGATAAGGCATTAACACAAGGTATGTTGGCACATGCCTGCAATCCCATAGTTCAGGAGGCTGAGGCAGGAGATTACCAAATTCCTGGCCAATCTCAGAAACTTAGCAAGATCCTATCTCAAAAAAAAAAAAAAAAAAAAAAAAAAAAAAGCAGAAGGGGGTGCAACAGAGGACGTAGCTCATTGGTAAAGTGCCCTTGGTACAATCCCCAGTATTGGAAAAAACAAAAATAAATGAAGGTGTATGTATATGGTGTGTACATGTGTGTATAGAATATGAATTGTTCTGAACTTTTTGGTCTATTTTCATTTGGTTCAGAATGTATCTTTAAGAGATCTCATTAATAAGCTAATTTAAAATCTCACACCAGGCAATAAAGTTTATTTTCAGTACCATGTCATTATCCTAGAGATAATGATTCTATTTCAAATAATTTTGTCACAGTTTGTAAATATCTTTTCTTGTGTTCAGTCTGAGGCAAGCAATTTTTAGGCACACTAGTCAGTAATTAAATAATCTGTAGGATCTCTGTGTTGATCATTTGTATATGCTAAATATGTGCATACATACAGTAATCCCATGGTATACTAATTTTAATGTTTTAGGATCCTAAGAGAAAGATGATGGATCATTGTTTTGCAATTAACTTTTGCTTCTGCTTACAAAGTATAGGTAATAGTGTCAGTTTAATGATGTATAGCTTTATTTGAAATATATTTTTGCTTTTGCATAATTAGGAATAGAACTTCACAAACTAATTTGATTAATGATGATAACTAACTTTATATTAAAGTTACATTATACTGAAATTCATGTTTTGGGGTATTTCTTTTACTCATCAATCTCTTGAATCACTCATTTTCTCTTACACAATGTTGTTCAAATATGGGAAAACAGTAAAGTAAGGTTGAATGCCAGATGTTTAATGAGCACCACTTCATCTAACCCACTTCAAACAACATAACGCTCTTGCAGAGGAAGAAATTTTCTGTCAGTATTTCATTTAAAATATACAGTAAATACTTCTAAATGATTTAATGACTTATTTCAAAAAAGTTAATGATTAAAATGAATGGGAAAATGTGCTTATTTCCATGTTAATTTTATGAAATTACAGTAGGTCAAGAAAACGATCCTGAGATGTTTCGGATTACCAGTACAAATAGGGCATGTTCAAATATTTGTCTTCAGAAATTACTTTGTTCTCTTTCTATGCATAAGATCTGAATGCAATTTACATGCAATAGCAAAATACAAAAACAAAACGAAAATACTCAATTTTTCAATTAAACTCTTCTATTCTGCCTTACTCCAAAGTGTAACTCTTCATCTTATGAGTCATGCCATTTTGGACAATTGAATCTCTATTCCCTATGTGCTAAATCTATAGTAGACTAAGGATTTACCCCAGTTTGTTGGGAGGATTAATAGATACTATATGTAAAATATTTAGTGTATAGTTAGGCCCATTAAAAGTGTCTAATAAATGTTAATTATCATTATTTTAATTATTTCTGAAAATCCTAATCAGATCAAATTAATCATCTTACTTCTTAGACCTCACTAAAATAAAATAGTAAGAAATATCAAAATGATGATCCAACCTTCTTTGACCCTTGGCAATGATAATTGATGTGTCTAGGATAGTATACTTACACAATTAGTTTGAAAAATAAAATAAAATTCTCCAATTAGTTTTTTTTATCAGATGATTAAATGATGCCCAAGTGTCTCTACTAGTTTTATCCTTAATTAGCATTAAAAATCAGTTTATATTATCTTTCCTTTAGGTTTAGTTTAAATTATTAAGATTGTGGTATTCTACGTGGACATATTTTTGTGACAAATCTGTCATTAAATTTTAGGGATAGCATTAAATTCTAAGACTAAAACCAAAATAAAGAATGTGTTTCTTAAATGTTTTCTGTATGTTTAATATCTTGTTTAATCTCCAGATACAGTAGCAAATGTCTATAATCCATGCTCCCAGGTAGGCTGAGTTAGGATGATTACAAATTCAAGGCCAGTCTGGGAAATTTAGTGAGATGCTGTCTCAAAATTTAGAAAATGCAAAATAACCTGGGGTTGTAGCTCAGTGACCCAGTGCCCATGGATTCAATTCCTGCATTCATGTTGGGAGAAATCCTAGTTCTTGGCTGGCAGCAGTGAGGTCTCAAGTGTGTAAGGAAAACTTGCAGGGAGGAGCGTTCTGCTTGGCTACCTACAAAAGTAAACAACTGCCCCAAGTTGACTCAGTGTTACCAAGGGAACCGTATGGGAACCTGGCGGTCTGATCCCCTGTGGCACATTGTGATTGTGCAAAAAACCTACAAAATGTATAGCCATTCCCACAATAAACGAGTTTGCAGGCTGCTCACCACAAGCCTGCTTCCACCCAACTCTCAGAGTTGGGGTCTTGACTCCACGCCCTTACCCTGCGTATAAGCTACCCTGGTACAAGAGAAACTACATTTTGGCACCCCACATGCCTCGATTACTCACACACCTCGGGATTGGTGAGTCCCTCCTGATTCAGTAAGGGCCCCTTCATGTTTGGTGTGCTGACAGTCTGTGAGGGTGAGCACAGGACCCTCTTCCCCCTTTCTTCCTTGTATTGTCCTGATCCCAGAGAAAAGGCACACACCGCCGCTATTGGGCACCTTCCCACCAGAGGCTCTACTTTCACTTTCCGTTCTCCAGGCGAATTCACATAAGGGATTGATTCCTCGAATTCAGAACCACATCTCCCTCTGTGGAGATTTCTACCACAGATACCATGCAGGATACTGCCGTAGACTGATGACTCACGGAAATTTCCTGCTAAGCACGAGACATTGGATCCTAAACACCACTTTGTTGGAAGATAGGATCCCTTTGTCCTCCCACTGGTCCCTTATCTTAGGCTTAGGGGTACTCATTGCAGGATTCTTTACAGTTCTTCTCTTTGTTCTTGAGAGATTTGTTTACTCCAATACACAACTCAACACCACCCTTTAACATAACCCCACTCCATAACAATGGGAAATCTGCTCCACAGCTCCCAGCTTTAAAGGCACTTCTCTGGCAGCACAGGCTTAAAGTGAAACCAAAGGTACTCAACTGTTTGGGGGACAAATCTGTAAAATGACCCTTCAGGCCTCTGCTTCAAGTGTTGTAACTTCTGAAGATGAGGAAGAAGAAACCAAATAACAAAGACCTCCCACCATCTGCTCCTCTCCCTCTATACACTTGGAGTGAATTGTCCTCTCCTGCTCCCTCCAGAGTTCCCTCCAGAGTTTCCTCCGTGAAACACGGAGCTATAACGGGGTCTTCTTTTTCTCCCAAGAACCCATTTGCAGTATACCCTGTCAATTTGGGTCCTGATGGGGGTGAAAGGCCTTGGATCCCCACTCCATTCTCAGACCTAGCCCTCATTAGGAAGGCAGAAGTGAGAGAAGGTTTAGTTCCACTAGCACCGTATTATCCTGTAACAACAACGACTTATGCCTGTTTAAAAAGAGTTCCAACAAAAAATGTAGATCCACAACTTTTACTCTCTTGGACTATAGAAGAAAGTGAGACAAAACCTGTAGTTCCCCCCTCCCAGGGAAAATGGCAGAGAAAATGCAGCAGAGATAGCAAAAGATAACCCCCCTCCAGCTACTCCTCTTTGTTCTCTGCAAGTAACTGGAAAACAGGACATTCATAAGCAATTAATCTCAACAGAGAAACCTGTCTGGTCGCTTTCTCATGGCACCCCCACCCTAAAACTCCCATGGGAGGTGGCTGGAGTGGAGGAAGTAACCCTAACCAGTCCAACAGTCAGTGGCATGTCACCGTAAGGAGTATGGTATAGCAACCCCATTCCTCAAAAGTAGTGGGAGATAATGTTTCATGATTTTCTGCATCCAAACCTGACCTGATTCCCAACCAGGAAAAAAGGTTAAAAAGCCCTAGGCAATTTCCCCTGCCTGTCCTTGCCAAAGCCTGCATTGGAATGTAGACTGCAGCAAGCTCAGCAAGAGGCCAACCTGATACTGAAGAAAAACAAAAAGGTGTCCATTTTAAACTTCTGGTATGTGACACAGAACTAACTCATTGTCTCCCTCCCTCTCACTCCTTCTCTCTGCCTTCCTCTTTCTCACTCTCTCATGCTATAATCAATGGTCATTATCATTTTTTCTTCTAGGATTCTTGTTTTGTTTTTCTTAAATGCTATATTTTTTTAGCTCGCTCCTCTTTTTTGATCCTACATACCTAGGTTAATGATTTGTTGAGCAGTTCTAATTTTTTTTCCAACTCTAGAGTTATTTTTGAACATCTTTACATTGCAATGGAGATAAACAAGGCCTTTGCATTTGTGTTATGTGTATACTGTGTCGTCTGATGTCATGTTGTCTATGTGCATCTAAATATCATGTAGAGGGAGATCCAAGATGGCAGACTAGAGGTGACTGCATCTCCTGTCACTCCAGAACTCAGGATTCAAGAAGTGGAGGTACTGAAACACTTAGACCAACATAGAGCCTCAGGGTGAGTCTCTCCCACCAGGTGAAGCTCCACGTGGGCAGCAGGCCCAGACAGGGGCAGCTTTTCAGACCAGGGAAGGGCAGTTAAAGTCTTTCCTAAGCAGCCCTGCTCCCTCCAGCAGCAGGTGCAATCCACAGCCAGCTTCTCAGAGCAGGCCCACCCAGTGAGAGCTTTTCCACACAAAGCCAACCACAAGCCCTGGACCCAGCTGTGGGCCCCAGCCAGCAGCCAGCTTCTGGGACCAGGGCAGGACAGTGAGAAGCTTTCCCGAGCAGCCCTGCTCCCTCTGGGTGCAGGTGGGGTCCACAACCAGCTTCTTGGAGCAGGCCCACCTACTGAGAGCTTTTCCGCACAGAGCGAACTCCAAGCCCTGAACCCAGTGGTGGGCCCTGCCCACAGGTGGCTTCTGGAACAATGGTAGGACAGCTAGAGGTATTTCCAAGCAGCCTGGCTCCCTCCGGCGCTGGCAGACCCTGTCTACAGCCAACTACTCAGAGCAGGTCTGCCCAATGAGAGGATTACCACACAGAACCAACCACCAGCCCTGGACCCAATAGCAGGCTAGGGGCAGCTTTCTTCAGAAGCACTGCATTATCAAGTTCCTCCAAGACTTCAGGCTACTGAAGCCTGGGAGGTGATACACTGGAAATCTACAGGGACACTATAAGCCAATAGAGGAAATCTGCAATATCTCAGAGTCCCACTGATATCTGATCAATATGAGAAAACAAGGGAAGAAAATGTCCCAAACACACTTAGATACTATATCAATAAAACCCAATGAGAGCACAGCAGAAGAAATGTCAGAAAGGGAGTTCAGAATGTACATAATTAAAACAATCAGAGAAGCAAACAAATAGATGAAAGAGCAAATGCAGGCATTGAAGGAGGAGATGAAAGAGCAAATACATGCATTGAATGATTGCACCAATCAACAGTTAAAAGAGCAAATACAGGAAGCAAGAGATCATTTCAATAAAGAGTTAGATACTGAAAAAAAAAAAAAAAAAAAAAAACAAACAGAAATCCTTGAAATGAAGGAAACAATAAACCAAGTTAAATACTCCATAGAAAGCATAACCAATAGGATAGAACACCTGGAAAACAGAACCTCAGACATTGAAGACAAAATATTTAATCATGAAAACAAAATTGACCAGAGAAGATGGTAAGAAATCATGAACAGAATCTACAAGAATTATAGGATAATATGAAAAGGCCAAATTTAAGAATTATTGGAATTGAGGAAGACTTAGAGAAACAAACCAAAGGAATGAACAATCTAGTCAATGAAATAATATCAGAAAATTTCCCAATCTGAAGAATGAAATGGAAAACCAAGTACAAGAGGCTTATAGAACTCCAAATACAAAAAATTACAACAGATTCACACCAAGGCACATTATTATGAAAATACCTAACATACAAAATAAAGACAGAATGTTAAAGCCCGTGAGAGAAAAGAATAAAATTACATTCAGGGGGAAATCAATAAGAATATTAGCGGATTTTTCAATCTAGACCCTAAAAGCTAGAAGGGCCTGGAACAACATATACCAAGCCCTGAAAGAAAATGGATGCCAACCAAGATTCTTATACCCAGCAAAACTAACTTTCATATTTGACAATGAAATAAAATCCTTCCATGATAAACAATAGCTAAAAGAATTTTAAAAAAGAAAGCCGGCATTACAGAACATTGTCAGCAAAATATTACATGAGGAAGAGATGAAAAACAACGATGCAAATCAGCAATGGGAGAAACTAGCCTAAAGGAATAGTCAAATAAAGGAGAAACCAAATCATGTCAAAAAAAAATGAGTCAAATTACTGGGAATATGAATCATATCACAATAATAACCCTGAATGTTAATGGCTTGAACTCATCAATCCAAAAACATAGACTGGCAGATTGGATTAAAAAGAAAAATCCAACAATATGCTGCCTGCAAGACACTCATCTCATAGAAAGAGATACCCATAGACTAAAGGTGAAAGGATGGGGAAAAACATACCATGCACACGGACACAGCAAAAAAGTTGGAGTATCCATCCTCATTTCAGATAATGTGGACTTGAAGCCAAAACTAGTCACAAGGGATAAAGAAGGACATTACATACTGCTTAAGGGAAGATAAATCAGCAAGACATAACAATCAAAAATATCTATGCCCCAAACATTGGCTCATCCATGTACATCAAACAAATCCTTCTCAATTCCAGAAATCAAGTAGACCACAACACAATAATACTAGGCGATTTTAACACACCTCTCTCACCACTGGATAGATATTCCAAACAAAAATTGAATAAAGAAACCACAGAACTCAATAACACAATCAACGATATAGACTTAATGAACATATATAGAATATACCATTCAACAAAGAATGAATACACTTTCTTCTCAGAAGCACATGGATCATCCTCTAAAATAGACCATATTTTATGCCACATAGCTACTGTTAGCAAATACAAGAAGACAGAGATACTACCTTGTATTCTATCAGATCATAATGGATTGAAATTAGAAATAAATGACAGAATAAAAAATAAAAACTTCTCCAACACCTGGAGTTTAAATAATATGCTATTATGTGATGAATGGATAACAGAAGACATCAGGCGGGAAATAAAAAAATCTTAGAAGTAAACGAGAACAAAGACACATCATATCAAAATCTCTGGGGAAGTATGAAAGCAGTACTTAGAGGAAGATTTATTTCATGGAGCACACTCAACAAAAGAAGAAAAAATCAACAAATAAATGACTTAACACTACAACTCATAGCCCTAGAAAAAGAAGAGCAGAAAAACACCAAAAGTAGTAGGAAACAGGAAATAGTTAAAATCAGAGCTGAAATCAACAAAATTGAAACAAAAGAAACAATTAAAAAATTAACAAAATAAATAGTTGGTTCTTTGAAAAAATAAACAAAACTGATAAACCCTTAGCCACACTAACAAAGAGAAAGAGAGAGAAAATTCAAATTACTAAAATTCGGAAGGAACAAGGAAATATTACAACAGACACAAGTGAAATACAAAACAGAATTAGAAGCTATTTTGAAAATATATACTTCAAAAAAACAGAGAACCTTGAAGACATCACGTTTCTAGAGACATGAACTGAACCAAGAGAACATACACATCTTAAATAAATCAGTTTGAAGCAATGAAATAGAAGAGATCATCAAAAGTCTACCAACAAAGAAAAGTCCAGGACCAGATGGGTTCTCAGCCGAGTTCTACAAAACCTTTAAAGAAGAGCTCAAACCAATACTCCTCAAAGTATTCCATGAAATAGAAGAGGAGGGAAACCCTCCCAAACTCATTCTATGAAACCAATATCACCTTGATACCTAAACCAGACAGAGACACATGGAGGAAAGAAAATTTCAGACCAATATCCTTAATGAACATCGACGCAAAAATTCTCAACAAAATTTTAGCAAATCACATACAAAAACATATTAAAAAGATAGTGCACCATGATCAAGTGGGTTTCATCCAAGGGATGCAAGGTTGGTTCAACATCAGGAAATCAATAAATGTAATTCACCATATCAATAGACTTAAAGTTAAGAATCACATGATTATTTCAATAGATGCAGAAAAAGCATTTGAAAAAATACAGCATCCCTTCATGCTCAAAACACTAGAAAAAATAGGGATAGTGAGAACATTCCTTAACATTGTAAAGGTCATCTACATTAAGCTCATGACCATATCATTCTAAATGGTGAAAAACTGAAATCATTCCCCCTAAAAACTGAAACAAGGCAGGGATGCCCTCTTTCACCAATTCTATTCAACATCATCCTTGAAACTCTAGCCAGAGCAATTAGACAGACCAAAGAAATTAAAGGGATACGAATAGGAAAAGAAGAACTCAAACTATCCCTGTTCGCTGATGACATGATTATGTATTTAGAGGAACCCAGGATTTCCACCAGAAAACTTTTAGAACTCATAAGTGAATTCAGTAAAGTAGCAGGTTACAAGATCAATGCTCATAAATCCAATGTTTTTTATACATATGTGATGAATCTTCAGAAAGAGAAGTTAGGAAAACTCCCCCATTTACAATAGCCTTTAAAAAAATAAAATACTTGGGAATCAATCTCACAAAAGAGGTTAAAGACCTCTACCATGAGAACTACAGAATACTAAAGAAAGAAATTAAAGAAAACCTTAGAAGATGGAAAGATCTCCCAAGTTCTTGGATAGGCAGAATTAATATTGTCAAAATGACCATATTACCTAAAGTGCTATACAGATTCAATGCAATTCCAATTAAAATCCCAATGACTTACCTTACAGAAATAGAGCAAGTGATCATGAAATTCATCTGGAAGAATAAGAAACCCAGAATAGCTAAAGCAATCCTTCGCAGAAAGAGCGAAGCAGAGGGTATCACAATACCAGATCTTCAACTCTTCTACAAAGCAACAGTAACAAAAACAGCATGGTATTGGTACCAAAATAGACAGGTAGACCAATGGTGCAGAATAGAGGACATGGACAAAAACCCAAATAAGTACAATTTTCTCATACTAGACAAAGGGGACAAAAATATGCAATGGAGAAAAGGTAGCCTCTTCAACAAATGGTGCTGGGAAAACTGGAAATCCATACGCAACACAATGAAATGAAACCCCTATCTCTCACCCTGCACAAAACTCAAGTCAAAATGGATCAAGAACCTCAGAATCAGACCAGAGATCCTTCATCTTATAGAAGAAAAAGTAGGTCCAAATGTTCAACATATCATATTAGGATCAGACTTCCTCAACAGGACTCCCATAGCATAAGAAATAAAAGCAAGAATCAACAACTGGAATAGATTCAAAATAAAAAGCTTTCTCTCAGCATAGGAACCTATTAGCAGTGTGAAAAGAGAACCTACAGAGTGGGAGAAAATCTTTGCCACGCATATTTTAGATACAGCACTAATTTCCAGAATATATAAAGAACTCAAAAAACTCTACACCAAGAATACAAATAATCCAATCAAAAAATGGACTAAGGAAATGGACACTTCACAGAAGATCTACAAGCAATCAACAGATAAATGAACAAATGTTAAACATCTCTAGTAATTAGAGAAATGCAAATCAAAACTACCCTGGAATCCATATCACCTCAATTTGAATGGCGATTATCAAGAATACAAGCAGCAATAGGTGTTGGAGAGGTTGTGGGGAAAAAGGTACACTCATATATTGCTGGTGGGGTTGCAAGTTAGTGCAGTTACTCTTGAAAACATTCCAAAATTCCTTAGAAAACTTGGAATGGAACCACCATTTAACCCAGCTATCCCACTCCTCGGCCTATTCCCAATGGACTTAAAATCAGCATACTAAAGAGATACAGCCACATCAATGTTCATAGTTGCTCAATTCACAATAGGCAGAGTGTGGAACCAATCTAGATGTCCTTCAATTGATGAATGGATAAAGAAACTGTGATATATATATATATATATATATATATATATATATATATATACACACACACACACAATGGAATATTGGAATATTACTCAGCCATAAAGAATAATAAAATTATGGCATTTGCAGGCAAATGAATGAAATTGGAGAATACCATGCTAAGTAAGATAAGCCAATCTTACTAAACCAAAGGATGAATGATCTCGCAGATAAGCAGATGATTACACATAATGGGGGGTAGGAGGGGTTAATAATGGAGGAAGGAGGGACTTTATAGTGCGATAAGAGGGGTGGGAGTGGTGGGAGGGGTGGAGGAAGGAAAAACTAACATAATGAATCAAACATCAGTACCATATGTAAATGTATGATTGTCCGGGTCTTAAGCCCCCCTGCCCTTCTCGACCAGTGACAAGGGAAGGGGACACTCCCCAACAAGGTCAGACCGGGATAGGTAGGGTTGACTGACCGCCCGCTCCCAGCTCCCGGCGGAGGACAATCAGACGCATCAGGAAGACCCGTCACAGCAGGAACTCATTTATTGAGGAAGTCACACAGCTTTTATGTAGCGTGGGGGCTAGGCAAGAGCCAATCAGCTTAAAGGTCAGCAAGGCAGGGGGGTTCACGCAGGCAAGAGTCCCATTGGACTATATGGCAAGCACAAGCTGATCACGTTTGCGGAACTGTTGTTAACCAATCCCTGACGGTGGTCCGGTTTATCATCATTAACTATTGAAACCGCCTTTGAGGCCTTGATCCTGCTCACTTACCAGGAAGTAAGGAGTCAGCCTGAGTTAGTTAAAGTGTCATTAGTCCCAACATATGATTACACAAATGGTATGCCTCTACTTCATGTACAGAGAAACAAGATGTATCCCATTTGTTTACAATAAAAATAAATTTAAAATAAAATTTCAAATTAAATGTATTTCTAATGTTTAGTGAGAGTCTGATTTTCTTAAAGGTTAATATCGTGAAACATAAAAAAAATTTTGTCACTTTGCCACACAAAAGGAAAATTAAATGCTCTCTCAGTCTTTCTTTGATTTGTGTTTTAGATATAATAATAAATTGTGTTGAGTAATGCTCATATAGACTCAGGAAACAATATATGTAAACTTAAAATGATATTTAAGGCAATCAATGATCAGCATCAGAATTAGAACACTTAAGATTTGTGAGGGGCCACACCTTACCTCAGATAAGGCCCTGCCTCCCACCTTACTGCATGTTAGAGTGGTTCCAAAAATAAGACAGACTTCAGCTTATTTAAAGTTATAGTCAAAGAATTGGTTCTTGTTGTGGAATTACTGTGATCTCAAACAGGGGATATAATATAGAGCCAAAATGCTCAGCCAAAATTCCAGATAACTGTTATAGAAGCTGAATATATTTTTACTCTTGCTAATTTAATTTCATAAAACTGTATCCTGTTAGTTTTACAGAGGTACTGCTTCAAGAACACACATCCTAGGTAACTTGTGATAATAAACCATCACCTACAGAACAGTTAGTATGTAGTGGTAACTTCCAGTACTAATACAAACTACAGTTACAGAAAAGGGTAAATAACTGAAAAGTTTTAGACATTGAAGTTAAATCCCAGTATTCTTACTTTAGGACTGGTGAGACTGGCTTGCTGGATGGTTAAGATCAAGCATAGAGATTGAGATTAAATATAGAGGCCAAGAAAATACAGTATTTGGCTCTTGCCCTCAGAATCAGCCTGAATCCACTGAACAAGAGAACTCTCTAAGGAGCTTTGCAACTCTGGGTCACACGACTTCCTGATGAGGGAGATTGATGAGACCACTGGAGGATGAAAAGCCAATCAGTGCAGCTGCTGCAGAGGAGGATCATTGGAAAAGGGAGACATCCCTCATGCTTCCAAGGGAAGCCATTTCATCAAGGAGACCATACCTACCAAATGGCACTAAAGGAGGTAAGAAGTTGCTCTCAAGTTCCCATGAGTGACCCCTGTGGGAACTCAGCTGACTCTTAACAAGATAGAAACAAGTCAATTTGACCAGCTTAATCTTAAACATCTAGCAAAACAGTTAAAACCATAACATAGCCGTTCTTGGACATTTAAAAGAAACAGGAGTTAAATGTAACTTAAAATATATTCTTGTGTTAGCCCTGTAGAATAAAGACTGGAAGCTACAAAACAGAGATTCCTGATAACTGTCAAGAGAAACTGCCAGAGTCAGAATTTTTTAGTCAATTTAAGGCCTACAGCTTTAAGGCCTTCCTACACTACACACATAGGCTTAATTTATGTTTGCTACTATGATTATCTAGCCTTAAGTAAACTGAAATATAGAGATCTCTACTAAACACAGGTTATACCAATAAAAGGATATTTTATAAAATCAGATGACATTAAGAAGCTTAACTATATTTTCTGAGGACATTAATGACATTAAGAGTTAAACGTGGTGTTTACATTTCTGATAACTTAGACAATGTTAAGGTTACCACATGAAGGCCTTGTCCTCTCCAGCCTTTGTTAGGTCTTGTTGTGGGAACAACTTCTCAGTTCTTCCACCTCTTGGTGAGGAATTATTGACTTCTGTCCTCTTCTTGATATTCATTGACAGGTTCCAGATTCTGCAACATTTATTTTGTATTAATCTCATTTCAATACTCACATCTTTTTGCTTCTTTCTCATAGAAACACCCACTCCCAGATGACTTTACAACCTGCTCTTCCCCAACCAGACTTCTACCTTGGACCCCTCAATTTTTAAAAGGGAACTCCAAACTGCTTGCCCCACGCTACCCCCTTCCAGTTCTAAGGAACTGCTGTAAGTCATCGCCCCCTTTCCTTACAGCAGTAAAGAGTTCCTAAAGCAAAAAGGGGGAATGAAGCCAGAATTGGGGACAGGCAATTAGTGTAGAAATAGGGGATTGGGTCAAGTGGAGGAAATGGAGGCCATGAAAACCATCTTCCTCTGGAGGTTGGAGATTGCCCGTGGGAGAATGGAATGTCAAGGATCTCCAGAGCCCATTGATTACCAGATTTACCTACCCTTATCAAGACTGCAGACAAAGAGCTGATAATTTATGCCCCTTGGGCCCTTACCTGGCTGAATCACTTTGACCCTTCTCCTGCTCATTTGCTTCTCACTTTATTGCATCTTGCCTGAAAACCAGGCCTAGTCACATAGGTGGGAAGGAGAGATAAGGGGGGAAAAAACTGTAGAACAAAAGAGACCTTAACCTATAAAGGATGTAGGGTGCGCTCACTTCTTGAGACTTTAGAACATCAGCCATCGTCCCCTTCTCCCTGCTGGGAGAGGTCTCCATTATTACCTTTAAGTAGAACCTGCTTAATATGCTAAATCCTACTGTAACGTTAGGATTAGCCGGTATACTTTCCCTTATAATACTTGTAGTACTTAAATGTTTGTGACTCGTTTTCAACCAAAGAATCACAAGGATTCAGGTCAATCAAGTCCTCCTGAAGGAAGTCCTTGTTGAAATTAATAAAAATGTGGGAAATGTTGGAAGAAATCCTAGTTCTTGGCTGGCAGCAGTGAACATCTCAAGTGTGTAAGGAAAACTTGCAGGGAGGAGCATTCTGCTTTGGCTACCTAGGATAGTAAACAACTGCCCCAAGTTGACTCAGTGTTACCAAGGGAACCTGTATAGGAACCTGGTGGTCTGATCCCCCTTGGCACATTGTGATTGTGCAAGAAAGCTATAGAATGTATAACTGTTTCTGCAATAAACAAGTTTGCATGCTGCTCGTCATAAGTCTGCTTCCACCCAACTCTCGGAGTCTGGGTCTTGACTTCACACACTTACCTCATGTATGAGCTAGCCTGGCACAAGGGAAACTACACATTCAGAAAAAAAAATTAGATTAATTTAAGTACGGTATAAATTTAAATATGTACCAAAGTTCACAGACACTGTAGATATATTGACTTACGTAATTAAAAAAAGAAAAAAACCTTAAGTACATTACTCTTTTGTCCACCAAACAACCAAAAAAACTTTATATGTCATTCAGTTTTTTATGTCTTAAACTAGGAGTGTTTAACATTATTTATAATAGATTTTAAGAGATAAAGGGATATATAACTCTTCAGAGTCCTGGTATGTGTCATGTGATATATTCAGTCCTATACAGTTTTTAATTAATTTCTCTCACTAAATATTATACCTAATTCTCATAAAATACAAAACATGGAATCATATCATTAAAAGCTTACCTAAGCATAGGGTTGGGGTATAGCTCAGTGCTGCAGTGCTTGCCTAGCATGTGTGAGACTCTGTGTTCAATGCTGAAAAAAGGCAAAAAAGAAAAAAAAAAATTTACCCAAAATGGAAAAAAAAAAAAAAAATCTGGCGTCATGGTTTAGATATTAGGTATACCCCCAAAAACTCATGTATGAAATGCTGTAAGTTTAGAGGTGAATTGATTGGGTTATGAGCATTTTAATTCAATCAGTGAACTAATCCCCTGATATGGATTAGTTGTGTGATAACTGTAGGCAGGTAGGGTGCATAATTGGGGGCATGACTTTGGGGTGTACATTTTTTCTGTGATGATTGATGTCTCTCTCTCTCTCTGCTTCCTGGTGCATGTCCTGAAAGGCTCATAAAACACCTGGGATATGTATATGAGACTGTGATGCCAAAGCTCCCTTCCCCATTTAAGTTCAAAGTTCTGATATATATTAGCATTCCAACTCATAAGTTATTACTAGGCATTTCAGTATTCTTTGACATATTTCACATTTTATTTAGCCACCCTTTTATTATATAATCACCAAGAGGTTGGCCAAACTGTGGTATGGTAGATGCAGTTTTGAGAAATAACAATACTTAATAAATGACTGTAGACATATGAGCAAAATAGATGCAAAGTTTCAGTAGGTAAATTCAGTCAAGATTGACCTTAATCTCCATCTTTCCTCCTCATCATATCATTATAAATAATAGGAATTACTGATTTTTTTCAATCAGAATTGAACCCAGGGGAGCTTAACCACTGAGCAACATCCACAGCCATTTTGTTTTATTTTAAGACACTGTTTCCCTAAATTGCTGAGGCTGGCTTTGAACTTGTGATCCTCCTGCCTCAGACTCCCAGCTGCTGGTATTATAGGTATGTCCCACCAAGTCCAGCCAGGAATATAATATTTAACACTCAATTAGTAATGTTAATATTAGGATTTTCATATAAATATTAATGAACTTTGCATGTATAGCTAGCTAACATTCCATCTATGATATTATATTCCTAGTTCCACTGTAGTATTATTTATATTATTTGTTTTTATATCTAAAACTAAAGAAAACATATTTGATAGATTTATGATGTAATATTATACTTTAATCAAGTTCTGAGTGAATCCAGATAATATTATACATACATGTATATATATATATGTATATATGTGTGTATGTGTGTATATTTATATGTGTATATATATATATATATATATATATATATATAAATATTTTCCTACCCCACTACTATGAATATCTGCCTTCAGCATGTGCTTTCAGAGTGTTGGTCACAGAGCAAATACTGTAAAACAGGTTAGATGAAAAGAAGAAAATTTAAGGGGAGAGGAAGAAGAAAATTGAAAGGAAATTTGTATGTGTATGATTTCATCGTTATTCAAAGTTCAAATTTTAAAAAATTACTAGTATTTCCAAACAAATTGATTTCCTAAAATGACTAATACTTTTCATAAATATTTATTTTTAGTTTATATGACACATGGAACATTGAGAATATACATATAATTTCACTTAATGTGGGCATCATCAATATAAATACCTTTCAAAAGAATATGAAGTACATTATAAATTTTAGCATATAAAACACAGCTCTGGGGGTTTTCAAGATGGCGGACTAGAGAGCGGCTGCATTTCCTGTTGCTCCAGGATGCAGGCTTCAAAAGAGGAGATAGTGAGAGACTTGGGACCAACTCAGGTGAGTCTCTCCTGTTGGTGAGGTGTGCCGGATGGGGCGGTAGCCCCGGAACGCAGGGAACTTTGTGAAGTAGAGTTGCTCGGCGAGACGCACCTCACCCCCCCCACAGGAGCGATAAACACAGACAACTGGGATCATCATAGAGGAGGCGGCACAGCACAGCACTTGGACTCGGAGCAACCACTGGGGCTCTGGGCGGCTGCCTGAGGAGGAGCTGCGTGGCGAGCTGTTTGGACTCAGAGCGATCACTTCTGAACACCGGGGGATTTCCTGGAGGGAGAGGAGAAGCGCGACGGGTCACTTGGTCTAGGAGTGACTGCATCAGAGCCACAGGCGGATGTCAGAGGAGGAGGTGAGTGGTGAGTTGTTTGGACTCAAAGCGACAGCTCCTGAACACCTGTGGCCTGCCTGGAGGAGGAGCTTGGTGGGTGGCTTGGTCTCTGAGCAACCGCTCCTGAACACCCAGGGGGCTACCCCGAGGAGGAGGAGGAACAGGGCGGGTCACTTGGACTCGGAGTGATTGCCTAGGGCTACCGGTGGTTGGCGGGAGGAGGAGACGCGAAGTGAGTTGCTTAGACTCCTAGTGACTGCCTAGGAACACCGGGCGGCTGTCCGGAGGAAGAGGTGTGTGGCGGGTTTCTGGGTCTCAGAGCTATTGTACGGGGTTCCAGGTGGCGGCTCAGAGGAAGGGCTGCAGAGCCAGGCAATTAGGTGCAGAGCAGGGTCCCAGGAGCTAGGCGGCTTCTTGCTTGAAGAGCCGCAAAGAGACATGCTTAGGGTGGAGCGAAGTTTCCAGGACTGCGGGCAGATTCTCTGAGGAGAGGCAGCCTAAGGAGACTCATCTGCAAAGGGTGAGGCTCCAAGGCCCAGGAGGTAGGTCTGGGCCCCTGGGAACGTTGCAGAGGAAGACAACCCAGCCCAGGTGGTAGTTGTAGATTGAGGGGAACCTCTAGGAGGGGGACTGACCAGCGAAACCTCTCCACCGGGTGAGTCTTCCGTGCCAGGTGAGGTTTTCCCACAAGGACGGTAAAACCAGAGACAAAGCACAAACAGGCCTTGCCTCAACACGCAGCCTAGTTCCCCTTTGGATGACCATTGGTCAACAAGTGGAGGCACCTCTGCCCACTATCAGGGAATATACCCCACCTGAGGGTCACCACCCTTAGAGAGGCAGCTTCTTCGTGGAGCTCCGCATTATCAACATCTTCCAAGACTTCAGGCTACTGAAGGATAAGAGGGGATATACTAGCAATCTTCAGGGTCATTATAGGTCAATAGAGGAAATCTGCAATATCTTAATGACCCACTGATTCCTGAACAATAATGAGAAAACAAGGGAAGAAAATGCCCCAACAAATCTAGATGTTACATCAATAAAATCCAACGACAGCATGGCAGAAGAAATGACAGAAAGGGAGTTCAGAATGTACATAATTAAAATGATCAGAGAAGCAAACGATGAGATGAAAGAGCAAATGCAGGCACTGAAGGAGGAGATGAAAGAGCAAATGCAGGCATTGAATGATAGCACCAATCGACAGTTAAAAGAGTAAATACAGGAAGCAAAAGATCATTTCATTAAAGAGTTAGAGATACTGAAAAAAAACCAAACAGAAGTCCTTGAAATGAAGGAAACAATAAACCAAATTAAGAACTCCATAGAAAGCATAACCAAAAGGATAGAACACCTGGAAGACAGAACCTCAGATATTGAAGACAAAATATTTAACCTTGAAAACAAAGTTGAACAAACAGAGAAGATGGTAAGAAATCATGAACAGAATCTCTAAGAACTGTGGGATATCATGAAAAGGCCAAATTTGAGAATTATCAGGATTGAGGAAGGCTTAGAGAAACAAACCAAAGGAATCAACAATCTATTCAATGAAATAATATCAGAAAATTTCCCAAATCTGAAGAATGAAATGGAAAATCAAGTTCAAGAGGCTTATAGGACTCCAAATACACAAATTACAACAGACCTACACCAAGGCACATTATAATGAAAATAACTAACATACAAAATAAAGACAGAATTTTAAAGGCTGTGAGAGAAAAGAACCAAATTATATTCAGGGGGAAAACAATGCAGATATCAGCAGATTTTTCAATCCAAACCCTAAAAGCTAGAAGGACCTGAAACATTTTTCAAGCTCTGAAAGAAAATGGATGCCAACCAAGAATCTTATACCCAGCAAAACTTACCTTCAAATTTGACGACGATGTAAAATCATTCCATGATAAACAAAAGCTAAAAGAATTTACAAAAAGAAAGCCAGCATTACAGAAAATTCTCAGCAAAATATTCCATGAGGAAGAGATAAAACACAAAGAAGCAAATCAGCAGAGGGAGGAATTCTCCTAAACGAACTATCAAATAAAGGAGGAACCAAGTTGTGTCAAAAATAAACAAATAAATAAATAAATAAATATATATATAAATAAAATTTAAAAAATGAACTAAATGACCGGGAATACAAATCATATCTCAATAATAACCATGAATGTTAATGGCCTGAATTCATCAATCAAAAGACATAGACTGGCAAATTGGATTAAAAAGAAAGATCCAACAATATGTTGCCTGCAAGAGACTCACCTCATAGAAAGAGATACCTGTAGACTAAAGGTGAAAGGATGGGGAAAAACATACCATGCGCATGGACTCAGCAAAAAAGCGGGAGTATCCATCCTCATTTCAGATAATGTGGACTTTAAGCCAAAGTTAGTCAGAAGGGATAAAGAAGGACATTTCATACTGCTTAAGGGAAGGATAAATCAGCAAGATATAACAATCATAAACATCTATGCCCCAAACAGTGGCTCATCCATGTATGTCAAATAAATCCTTCTCAATTTTAGAAACCAATAGACCATAACACAATAATACTAGGTGACTTTAACATGCCTCTCTCATCACTGGACAGATCTTCCAAACAAAAATTGAACAAAGAAACCATAGATCTCAATAACACAATCAATAATTTAGACTTAACAGACATTTATAGAATATACCATCCAACCAAGAGCGAATACAATTTCTTCTCAGCAGCACATGGATCCTTCTCTAAGATAGACCATATATTATGCCACAAAGCTAATGTTAGCAAATACAAGAAGATAGAGATACTACCTTGTATTCTATCAGATCATAATGGATTGAAGTTAGAAATAAATGAAAGAGTAAAAAACAGAAACTACTCCAATACCTGGTGATCAAACAATATGCTATTATATGATGAATGGATAACACAAGATATTAGGAAGGAAATTAAAATATTCTTAGAGGTAAATGAGAACAAAGAAACATCATATCAAAATCTCTGGGACACTATGAAAGCAGTACTTAGAGGAAAATTTATTTCATGGAGCGCATTTAATAAAAGAAGTAAAACTCAACAAATAAACGACCTAACACTACAGCTCAAATACCTAGAAAAAGAAGAACAGACCAACACCAAAAGTAGTAGAAGACAGGAAATAGTTAAACTCAGAGCTGAAATCAACGAAATTGAAACAAAAGAAACAATACAAAAAATTGACAAAAAAAATAGGTGGTTCTTCAAAAAAATAAACAAAATTGATAAACCTTTAGCCACACTAACAAAGAGAAGACAAGAGAAAACCCAAATCAATAAAATTAGGAATGAACAAGGAAATATCACAATAGACAGGAGTGAAATACAAAACATAATTAGAAGCTATTTTGAAAATCTATACTCCAACAAAATAGAAAATTTCGAAGACATCAACAGGTTTTCAGAGACATATGAATTGCTTAACCTGAATGAGGAGGACATATACAATTTAAATAGACTAATTTCAAGTAATGAAATAGAAGAAGTCATCAAAAGCCTACTAACATATAAAAGTCCAGGACCAGATGGGTTCTCAGCCAAGTTCTACAAAACCTTTAAAGAAAAGTTCATTCCAAGACTTCTCAAAGTATTCCATAAAATAGAAGAGGAGGGAACCCTCCCAAACTCATTCTATGAATCCAATATTACCTTGATACCTAAACCAGACAGAGACACATCGAGGAAAGAAAATTTCAGACCAATATCCTTAATGAACATCACCGCAAAAATTCTCAACAAAATTTTAGCAAATCGCATACAAAAACATATTAGAAAGATAGTGCACCATGATCAAGTGGGTTTCATCTAAGGGATGCAAGGTTGGTTCAACATCAGGAAATCAATAAATGTAATTCACCATATCAATAGACTTAAAGTCAAGAATCACATGATTATTTCAATAGATGCAGAAAAAGCATTTGATAGAATACAGCACCCCTTCATGCTCAAAACACTAGAAAATATTGGGATATTGGGAACATTCCTTAACATTGTAAAGGCCATCTATGCTAAACCCATGGCTAATAAATTCTAAATGGTGAAAAACTGAAAGCATTCCCCCTACAAACTGGAACAAGGCAGGGATGCCCTCTTTCACCACTTCTTTTCAATATCGTCCTTGAAACTCTAGCCAGAGCAATTAGACAGACCAAAGAAATTAAAGGGATACGAATAGGAAAAGAAGAACTCAAACTATTCCTATTTGCTGATGATATGATTATATACTTAGAGGAACCAGGAGATTCCACCAGAAAACTTTTAGATCTCATAAGTGAATTCAGTAAAGTAGTGGGATATAAGATCAATGCACATAAATCTAATGCATTTTTATACATAAGTGATGAATCTTCAGAAAGAGAAATTAGGAAAACTATCCCATTCACAATAGCATCGAAAAAAATAAAATACTTGGGAATCAATCTCACAAAAGAGGTGAAAGACCTCTACAATGAGAACTACAATACACTAAAGAAAGAAATTAAAGAAAACCTTAAGATGGAAAGATCTCCCATGTTCTTGGATAGGCAGAATTAATATTTTCAAAATGACCATACTACCAAAAGTGTTATACAGATTGAATGCAATTCCAATTAAAATCCCAATGATGTACCTTACAGAAATAGAGCAAGCAATTATGAAATTCATCTGGAAGAATAAAAAACCCAGAATAGCTAAAGCAATCCTTCGCAGAAAGAGTGAAGCAGAGGGTATCGCAATACCAGATCTTCAACTCTACTACAAAGCAATAGTAACAAAAACGGCATGGTATTGGTACCAAAATAGAAAGGTGGATCAATGGTACAGAATAGAGGACATGCAAACAAACCCAAATAAATACAATTTTCTCATACTAGACAAAGGGGATAAAAATATGCAATGGAGAAAAGATAGCCTCTTCAACAAATGGTGCTGGGAGAATTGGAATTCCATATGCAACAGAATGAAACTAAACCCATATCTGTCACCATGCACAAAACTAAACTCAAAATGGATTAAGGACCTCGGAATTAGACCCTAGACCTTGCATCTTATAGAAGAAAAAGTAGTTCCAAATCTTCAACATGTCAGCTTAGGACCAGACTTCCTCAACAGGACTCCCATAGGACAAGAAATAAAAGCAAGAATCAACAACTGGGATAGATTCAAACTAAAAAGCTTTCTCTCAGCAAAGGAAACTATCAGCAATGCAAAGAAAGAGCCTACAGAGTGGGAGAAAATCTTTGCCAATCATACTTCAGATAGAGCACTAATCTCCAGAATCTATAAAGAACTCAAAAAACTCTACACCAAGAATCAAATAATCCAATCGACAAATGGGCTAAGGAAATGAATAGACACTTCACAGAAGAAGATCTACAAGCAATCATCAAACATATGGAAAAATGTTCAACATCTCTAGTAATAAGAGAAATGCAAATCAAAACCACCCTAAGATTCCTTCTCACCCCAATTAGAATGATGATTATCAAGAATACAAGCAACAAGATGTGTTGGTGAGGATGTGGGGAGAAAGGTACAACTCATACATTGCTGGTGGTACTGTAAATTAGTGCAGCCACTCTGTAAAGCAGTGTGGACACTCCTTAAAAAACTTGGAATGGAACCACTATTTGACCCAGGTATCCCACTCCTTGGCCTATACCCAAAGGACTTAAAATCAGCATATTACAGAGATATAGCCACACCAATGTTCACAGCTGCTCAGTTCACAATAGCCAGATTGTGGAACCAACCTAGATGTCCTTCAATTGATGAATGGATAAATAAACTGTGGTATATATATACAATGGAATATTACTCAGCCATAAAGAATGATAAAATTATGGCATTTGCAGGCAAATGGATGAAATTGGAGAATATCATGCTAAGTGAGATAAGCCAGTCTCAAAAAAACAAAGGACGAATGATATCGCTAATAAGTGGATGCTGACACATAATGGGGGGTTGGAGGGGTTAGTGTTATGGTTAGAGTTAGGGTTAGGGAGGGGGGCAAGAATGGAGGAAGGAAGGACTGTAGAGAGGGAAAAGAGGGGTGGGAGGGGTGGAGGGGAAGGGGAAAAATAACAGAATGAATCAACCAACATTTCCCTATGTAAATTTATGATTACACAAATGGTATGCCTTTATGCCATGTACAAATAGAGAAACAACATGTATCCCATTTGTTTACAATAAAAAAAAAGCTTACTCAGATCAAAAAAAAAAAAAAACACATCTCTAACAAATTGAAGTTTTAAAAAGAGACTTATTAAAATTTAGTGAGGATTTTTTAAAAAACACCTTGTTGTATTATTAGATGATTATTTGGAACTTTGTGATAATTAAGAGATGAAAATCGTTTTTGCAAAATTGCCTTAAAGCCCTAAAATTTCCACTAAACCTTTGACCTTAAGGCAAAGTTGAAAGAGTAATTAATGAAATTGAAATGAGATTTTAAAATTGATGATGACTTTTATTTAACTCAAAATTGCTCAGTATAGGAACTATCCATGGTTTTAAAGAGCATTTAAGCTTTTTTAAATACATTAAAAGTAACGATGTATTTCCATTATTATCATATGTGCAAGAGAAGAAAATAATTTTCTATGTCCTGTATTTCTTATCATTTCCCAAGAAAAAAATGGAGAAAAAGTTCCAGTCGCCTTCATTATAAATATATGATTATGGAATCCTAAGAATTTCAAACAAAATGAAATTACATTCAGATAAAATACAGTGTACAATCATAATTATAGTAGAGGAATTTTGATGTTAATACAGATATTTAAAATTATTAGGCTCTAAATAAATCTTCAGATTAAAATTTCAAAATTAATTTATAGATTATAAAATTATGTGTTACCAATATTCATGTGTTTCTCAAGTAACTATTTTCTAGTTTAAGGTAGAGAATGAGGTGAATGGTAAGAGAGCTAGTATCAGATATGAGCACAATTATAACCTATGAACTTTTGTGTCATAAGAAATTTGGGAGTTCACCATATTTAGCATTTCTAGTCTCTAGAAGAAGGAATATTCTAAAAAAAAAAAAAAAAAGCAAGCCACATACTAAAAAAATGAACCAACCTCATACTCTACACTGTGTGCTAATATTCATGTCCATGTTTATCTAAAGTTAAAGTTGTAATATTACAATTAATTTTATTTTTAGAATCATTAGGGATAGAAATGTGGTTTTGGAGGCAACACTTTTCGAACAGGTAAATTTCATATTTTTGTATTAATTAACATTTTCCACTTGCTCTAATTTCTTAAATTAATGTAAGTATGATTTTAGTATAGTTTTGAAATGTTTTCAATTTATTTGAAGTTAACATTCAAAAGTAATTTACATATTCAGAAAGTAAAAGCATAAAGTTCATTTGAATTATTCATTTGTGTAGTTTTAATATTTATTTTTTCCTCAAGCCCCTGTTTTGGCTGTACAAAAAGAACATACAATTTTCCTGTAATAATTCAAAATAAGATGCCTTCTAGCTTAATGCTTATCTTAGTCTTTGTAATCGTTTTATAATTATCTTGATGCTATTTCTTAATGCTATATCTTGATAACTTTGCAACAGTTTTATTAATATTTAGCTTTAATTTCATGTCATGAACACTAGAAATGCCAATTTAGCTTTAATTAGAACTAATAAGTATTGTAAAGTGGAAGAGAGTAATAAGAATTAAAGAATATGTTTCATGTATGGCACACAATTGAAGTAAAATCCATATATTATTTATATACATGTGTATATAACACAAATTGTATTTTACAAAATGAAAAGTGATATTGATGTGTCAGTTCACTGTATCATCATTTGAAGTTAAATAATTGCATTTATTCTATTTGAATTGCATGAAATTTAATCCTATTTTGTTAGGACTTTTAGAATATCCCAGCAAATATGAAAAGTAATTCACTTCTAGTTCTCTCAAATTTTCAGGTTAAAATCATTACATTGTCTAATATTTTTAGTGTCATCTTTCCACTTTCTTAGATTACATTCAAACCTAAGTATATCTTTGAATTTAAAACATAGATCCATAAGATATTTTCAGGTTCAAATTTATTATAGATGATTCCTGTTGAAATTTAATGGTAGGCAACAATTAATTTCAGAATATATTTTTATAGCATTTACTAAATGCCAGGTACTTCTGTCTCAAGTGCTCTTTATAATTCTTGCAACAAATTGATGAAGTAAATTTTATTATTAATATCAGTTTGCAGATAAGGAAATTTCAAAACACAGAAATCAGATGATTTGTCAGCACCATAAACCCAATAGATATCAGAAAGAAGTTTCAAAGTTGGACAATCTAGAGCATGATTTAAACTTTACCATCTAGTTCCCATTCTTCCTATACAAGCATAGGAAGGAGTAAATCCTGACTTTGCAGAGATTTAATTGAAGGAGATCTAGGTTCCTGGACAAATGAACTAACAGATAAAAGATAGAAGGCTATATTGTAATCCATATTATTACATGATAGTTACAAATTCTGTTCATATATTATTTCAGACTGTTTCAATAAATAGAAATAACTTGTAGTGTCTTATATCTTGAAGTTAATCTTTTTTAAAATTTACTTCCATTTCCTCTTTAATTTTTATTTTTTTTAACTTTTACAGACTGCATTTTGATTCATTGTACACAAATGGGATACAACTTTTCATTTCTATAGTTGTGCATGATGTAGAGTCAGACCATTCATGTAATCATACATGTACATAGGGTAATGATGTCTGTCTCATTCCACCATCTTTCATACCTCCGCTTCACCCTCTCATTTTCCTCTATGTAATCTAAAGTTCTGTATTTTCTGGGTTATCTGGGGATCCAGGACTTTTAGAGAGCTATGCTAAACTGAATTTTAAAATATCAGTTTGACTTGTTCAAAGACATCCCATCATGGTCTTTTCACGTAAAAAAATTAATCTCTGACAATGTACTTTTACTCTCAAGCCCTGTTTCAGACCAATGTGAAACCTATATTAGACAGTGTTGTCTTTGAGGTTGCAATGTAATTTTATCAATGTATGTGTGGCTTAGTTTCTTGTTCCATGTATTTTTTACCTCTTTCTTTATAGTTGCCTCTTTCATGTATGTATAGTTAAGACTGATTCTTTAAAAAAAAAAAAAGGAAAATAGTATAATTATGAACAATGGTAAATTTTAAGAAATGATTGGATTTGAAAAATGTGCTGAAGTAAATAAATGTCAAATTATGATTTGATTAACCAAAACATGTTTAATGTTATCAGTTCTGAGCAAAAGATCATGTTTGAGTGAGGTGTATTCAGATTGAGGTAATATTTATTTTCCTTATTTAAATAAATGATTGTGGACATTAATTTAAAGAACAAGACAGTATTTGATTAATAAAATTTGAGAGAGTGGGCTTAATGTTACATTTGTGCATTAGTATAATTATGCATGGATCTACCTTTTGTTGAAAAGCGTTCTTTCAGGAAATATAAAGTAAGTTCCTGCTGTGGTTCATGTTTGCAAGTCCCTGTGTGATTTCTCCTTCTCTGGGTTTCACTTTTTCTCTCTGATTTTGGTAATAAGAACCAAAGAAAAAACTATAAACTATAAACTATAAACTACATAATGATCAAAAATCATGCTAACAATATGTAATTCGTGAACATATAAAGGCCTTTTGATATTCCTAATTTTCTAAATCTTAATTGGTATTTCACACATTAAAACGCAGATAAGATAAAACAGCACCAATGACTGTCAGTGTTTTCTTTAGTTCTGGGTATTTCTGTTTGGATAACAACTTCTGTTATAACAGGATCACTGACAATCACAATTATACATAGATGATAAAACATAGAAGCAAATAAATACCAAAAATTGAAATCAAAGAAAAATGGAAAAATGGATGAGAAGAGTACCCATAAAGTATAGAAAATAGTTGGAGAAGCAAAAAACGTCATGCTACGAAGAGTTTTTAAGGCATAAATTATTATTTCAACTCTTTCTTCATCTGACAAAATACTAAATTAAAAAATTTAAGAAAATGGTAAATAATCATTTTAGCAGTTGCAAAGGACAGGACCCATTATCAAAATTAAACATTTTATTATTGTCTGATTCTTTACTAACAGGGAGAACAGCCCTGTTTTCTGGCACCTCACCAGCATTTTGACTCTGGGACTTTATGATATTTATATGAATAAACTGGGAAAAATTGTAGTCTGTCCCCTTTGGAGAGGGACTCTGTAGACATATTTTTTCAAGACCCACTTACTAAAAAATACCTACAGATCAGTAATCTTATATAAGACATTAACTAGTGTGAAGAATGGGATCATTAAAATACTTGAATGTAGTTTAGGCAAGTATAACATAAACAGAAATGTAGAAATGATTAGTTTTCAAATAATTGTCACAAAGTTAATATGTGTAGCTATGACACATATGAAAAAATATAATATTTCTAGCACTTCCAATATATGCCTTCTCCCAGTCACCCCTCCCAGCTTTTTCAGAGGAAAAAAACTTATAATTGTTTAATAATTTTTCATGTTTAAATTCAAATATAATTCTTCATATGATAAAATTTTTCAGACATTTAAATTCAGAATAAAGGAAAATATAGTACGAATATAATTTCACAATTGTCTTCCAGATATATATGTGTCTGAAAGTTACACATTGATATACCACTTAGCAATGATTCTTTCATTTTTATTACAAATGATATTCTTCTATAAAATACACCATGGTGTATTTCTCTATTAGGCTATTAATGGACATGTATGTTGCTTTCAGGTTTTGAGTCAATTTCTAGTTATGTTCAGGCTCAGTAGTTTCTGCCAGTTTCCCGTTTAACTATTAGTTTTAGACCTAACCATAGTGTATGAAAGTACTAGTTGTTCTAAATTCTCACTAATAATTTGTATTGTTCACATTTTTATGTGAACTATATGGGGATTGTATGCTATCATCTCACAGTAGCTTCAATGTTTTTTTTTTTTTTCCTTGATAACTCATGTGGCTTCACACTTGGTCAATGTTTTCAAACTCCGAGTATCACTTTGAAGAAAAATTCAGAATCCTTTGCCAAATTTTTATTGGACATTACTTTTTTTTTTTTTTTTTTTTTTTGCAGTGCTGGGGATTTGAACCCAGGGCCTTGTGGCTTATGAGGCAAGCACTCTACCAACTGAGCTATATCCCCAGCCCTTGCACATTACTTTTTCCTTCTTTTTCTAATTGATTTGTTGAAGATCTTTACATCTTTGGACATATTATAGTACAAATGTTTTTTCCCACTCTGTCACTTGCCTTTCCACTTCCATGGGATATGTATTGCCTAAACTGTAGACAGAAATTCAATTATACTGATTCTTGACAGTTGGCTTTTAGATAATCATATAGATAAAATATAATCAACAAATTATATATGAGCCTTATTTGTCACATTTGTTTCCGTAAGTATAAACATTTATGTTATTATCCTCTAGTTATTTTGAAATTTGGACTTCTGTCACCTGTGCTAAAATTTTGTCTTTTCTTGAAAATTTTCCCTCAAGGACAGCATCACTATTTGTAGTAAACAATATTGCCAGAGATTGGCATAAAAGCCAGAAACATCTTGGAGGCCTTTCAAAGGTTTCGTTTTGCATAATTGATATTATAATGTAAAACAATTCATTTGTTTATTAAAATAAGAATTTCATGTATACAAACTTTCATTAGATTAATATTAACTAGATTATTTAAAGAAACAATTTTAATTCAATTAACATGTTTTATAAATTGAATTTTCACTAATTCTATATGAACCACTCTTTATTAAAGTCCAATCTCTCTTTTACTCCTTTTATTCTGGGTCCATCATCCTGGTTTTTAAACATTCACTTTCAATTCCCTAATTCATGTCCATAGAGTTCTATTCTTTGCTCATTTTCTACCACTCCTCTCTCTTTTTCATGATACTTTCCTGCATTATCCTCACATGTTACGTTGTTTTCAACTGCACAGATATACAGATAGATATTCAATGAGCACCAAATTTTCTATACCATTCCACAAATCTTTCTGTGGCTGCACCTCAAGTGAATAGCTTTCCCATTGAAAAATTTTAAGTTAGTATATGTGATTAGGCTAGGAGTTAGCCGGGTTCCTATAAAAATGGAAAATATTTAAGTTGTTATTTAGTACAACTTTGGCTTTTAGTTAACTTTATTTAAGTGTATTTAAATAAAACAAAAATAATTTGCAAATTGGACATTCACAGACTGTAAAGATAATTTTATTTGAACACTTCAGATAGGTTGTTTTAAATTAGTACCTTTATTTTAATATTGATATTTAATTAAAGAAAATCCTGTTGTTTATGAGAGATGATGGATGATGGCTGATGCATTAAAAATATAAGAAAAAACGACTTGTAATGGGTCATTCTTCATAGATGCTACCTTGTACAAAAACTTGCTTTCACAGTAGAGTCAGAAACACTTGATTTTTCCAGAATTCCACTTGTACATTTGCACGCTTCCCTCTGAATCAAGTTGAGAGTACTTTTACTAGAATATGTATGCATTCTCTTCTATAATTTCTATATAAACTCCTTTTTTTATCAGGTGGGAAAATAGTCTCAGGATTCTTATTTTATTTCAGCTCAGTACTTGGTATTATTCTCCAGCTGTTTGCATTACATTTTGATTCTTTAGTTTCTTTCTTCAGAGGCTTTGGTTAGGACATGTGTAGTGGTCAGTACTCATCTACCTCGTTCTCTATCTGAAATTCATGCCGCACTGCAATTCTCTTCCCAGTACCATCAGACACCATATTTGTGTGTTCAATGTCTTCCTCCATAACACCCTTACTCACGTGCCTACCCTAAGCTAGATCTCAACATCCCCTTTCTGAATCTTAGTTCTGGGTTCAGTGCAATATCTGCTTAGTTTCTACCTCAGATCTGTTTTCACAAGGGCCATTACTGCTGCTGGTATGGGCACCTCTAGTTTCAAACAGAGGCCAAGGACCTGCTGTCTGTGGGGGTTTTATGTGACTGTATCTACATGGCCTGGTATGTTCCCCCATTGGTGTGAGGCCCTTCCTATGTGCCCCATGGAGACTAGATATGAGTTCTACCTTTACTGGTTCTGTGGAAAAGTTCAAATAAGTAAATAAATCCATAAAACACACAATAAAATGTTAGGTAAATTTAGCAAAGTGCAAGACCAGATTTATTTGTTTCCTGTCCCTGTTGCATACAGCAGCCATTCTAAGAAGAGCCCCTCCCCATCCCTCCACCTTTGCTTCATTGTCTTCCTTAAGCACATGGATTGCCAGAGCTAGGTTCTTCCCACACAGAAATGCTAGAGCTGTACTACGTGGAGGTATGCTTTGTTTTCTTAATTTTTTTGCATTATAGCACTCTTTTTCCATATATTGCCTTTTAATTTGTATAATTGAATTATCTGTATTGTTATTTTAATCCATTGTGTTTAATGTGTGGCTGCTGGGGTGCTAGACTGTCTGACCTACGGCACAGTCCCTGAATGCCTGTTTTTCTTTCAACATACTTTTCCCCATGGTGCTAAAACACTAAGAATATCATACTTCCATGTTATGTATTTCAATAAGTAATATTGAATGAATAGGTGGAAGTACAAATTTTTAAATAGTATTTTATTTTACTGGTACTGTTGATTGAGCCCTGGGGTGCTTGGCCACTGAGCTACATCTCCAGCTCTCTTTAACCCTTTGCTTTTGAGGTAGGGTCTGGCTAATTTGCTCAGAATGGCTTCTGATTTGTGATCCTCCTGACTCAGCCTCCAGAGTTACTAGGATTACAGGCACCATGCCTGACATTTTAAATGTTATTCATTGCCCTTTTTATATCCTATTTCATTTTTATCATAGGTTAAACTTTTAGAAAGGGAGGATTTACTGTAATCTTAACTTAGTAGATATGAGATGACAATGAAAAAAGTCCTGCTTCATATAAACTCAGTACAAGGAAATGATATTAAAAAACTGTCTCAGATTTTTAAAGAAACATTAGTTAATATGAATACCTGCTCCCTTTCTTGTTCCTAGCACATCATAGAACCCTAAATTAAATTTAACTATAGGTTTAAAATATAGTTTACCTACTGAATGAATCAATTAGTATAATTGATTAGCATGAAACAAAGCTGTCTGTATTTCACACCCTCAAAATTACTAGTTGCCAAATTATTTCACAGTTAATTAAAATATCATTGGTATGAAGTTTATGAAGCAGTCATGAATATCTTAAAGAGTTATTTTTAATTGCATATTTTCTTACTGGTGAGTCACAAACTTTAAATATTCATAGAAATGTGGTTGACTGTACCTGAAATAAGTGTAGGATAGAATTTCTGTAAACTCAAATGGAAATTTTTAGGGTGATTTTCTTCCACTAATTTTTTTTAGAAAGAAATTCAGTCATCATGGTCTTATGTTTGCAAATTAATCCTATAATAAATCATGTTTTTGTTTTAGTTTGAAACTGTAATATTTGCTATTTAAACTAAAATGTCTCACATAATCCACAGAAATTGAAAAAATATTTTAATGTTTCAAAAATATTTATAATTAGTGTATACCAACTTAAATATCTTAACACAAAGTTAAAATAACAATATTCTTATTCTAAAATTCTTTGCAATTTTTATACTGTGTTTTGTGTGATTTTCTTATATTGAAAGTTTTACCTCAAAGATATTAGGTATGTAATATGTCACAATGCAAGTTAAGTGTATAATTGTAGTAATGTGTTTATTAAAAACTAGTTATCAACATTGTTTTTCTGTTATATTTTTCTTATTTCACTTGTTTTAATTTTCTTTACCACTAATCTAAGGGATATTCTTGATTAATTCATCATTCCTTGTCTTAAAATTCCTTGTGCCTTGAGTTATATAAATGTCAACTTATTCTCTTTGTAAGAGACCGTAAAAATTAAGTCTCTGAGTATTTTCCTGACTGGCAGCTGAGGTCAATATTTTTCCCTACTGCTTATTATTTTCATGTATTACAAGGATAGCATTTTATAACTGATAGTTTTATAGATAGTTTAACAATAAATTTTAAATACACAAAATTCTGTCAACTACCATTTGGTTCAAATTATCATTGAGTTTAGGTGACAGTGGTTTAGGTTACTAGTCCTATAGGACTTTATTGCAGTTGGAATGGCCAGCTCTCATCTGCTTATATGAAAATAATGATGAATTTGTGGCAAAATAGAGGCTCAAATTCTCTGAACTTGGTGTTGATTCCACAGCTACTCTAGAGGATACAATATTTACATCTGTACCCTCAGACCCTGTATCTGTGGGTTCAATGAAACATGAGTCAAAAATGTTCAGGAAAAAGAAAAAAAAACTGAATTCAACAATACAAAATTACAAATTGAAACAAAATGGTGTAAGAAGTATTTACATAGCATTTACTTTGCTTTGAGTGTTATAAATCACCTAAAGATGATTAAAGATATGTAGGAGAAATCTGTAGACTATATACAAACACACCACCTACGGAAAGGGTTTCAACTTCTTAGGGTTTTGGGGCCAGCAGTCCTGAAGCCAATCTTCCACAGGTACCAAAAGAAATTCAGATTGACTTAGGCAACATCTTGCATGTAACTAGAGAGTTTTCTCAATCTATACAGAAGTGTTTTTTGTTTGTTTGTTTGTTTGTTTGTTTTCTCATGTGGAAGAATTGACAAAAGGAAAAGGAAAAAATAAAAGCAAGCTAAGGAAGGTAACACAAACAAGGTGCCTCACCAAATAGTATAGTAAACAGGAATTTATTTCTACAGAACCACAGGCAGTAATATGGCTAATCAACATGCTATTTGGAGATGTCCAGTATAATTCAGCAAATCTCCACAAATTGATCCTAGGAAAGGGGCAATAGAAAGGTAGTGTCAATGCATGCAGTGGATTTTAGTGTTCTCAGTGCACTTTACAGAGTTCCTATTTTCTATATGAAAGGAGAGGATTAGAGGATAGGCCTAAGGAAGGTTGGTCCAGGGAGGGCTAAGGTAGGACTAACCAGATTAAATTCATAGAGTCTTATATTCCAAGAAGGGACAATAAACATGAAATCAGTCTTCTCGTTGTAACCTAAAGTCAGAGCCACAAACATGGGTTCTAGATACTCTTCTATCTTTTCCGAAAGATCCACTAATAATTAGAGCTGGAAAGTATTTTTTCAGGACCTACAAACCTGGGTAGTGTTCTCTTTCTCACTGAACCCCCTTTCTCTTCACTGCCCTACTCTACCCATCAATAATAAAAACACAAGCATGAAGGAAGAAGGGGAGAAGTTTCTCATTTTATCACTAATATTAATGAGGAAATTAGTATTAGGAATAAAGTTTTGGGTTTTTGTTTGTTTGTTTGTTTGTTTGTTTTACGTGCTCTGACTATCTGGAAGAGGAGTGAGATTCTTCCTCCCCAAATACAGTGATAAAAATTTGTTTATATTTCAAGACATAGACAATGAGGCTCATCACCACACTGGAGGTCCATGAATTATGGAGGATTGGTCTCTTTTGCACCTTGTTGGGAAGTTTACTTAACCATTGAATCTCAAACTTGCTCATATGCTAATGTAGGAGGGGGACAATTTGCTACATATTCCTACATTTGCTGTTCAGTAATTTTTTTTTTTTTTTAAAGTGGTATTGCTTGAGGCAGAAGCCTAAAACAGAGGAACAAGAAGCTTCTATGGCATTTATGCCTGGGAAGGAGACTATGAGTAACACTCCATGGTTCCTTGGGCTTCACGTATGGACATGGAGGGTCATGCAGCTGTTTGCCCTGGGGTCTGCTCATCAGAAACAGTAACACCTTACCAGGGTTGATGTCACTGCCAAAGGCATATTGTAACAGAACTGTTCCTTTGCAAAGAAGTCCTCAAGGAAAGAGCAAACTCAGTTAAATCTAAATTTGTTTCTCAGAGATTTTATGAACACTGTGGTCCAAAGCTACTACTAGGAGACAGGAACAAAGCCAGTCAGAAAAGAAACCATATTTTCCATAGAAATATGGCGAACAAATTATAAGTGAAATTACCTGTCTTTTCAATTGCTCTTCTCAGTCTCAGTCTCCAAATTTAAAATGGCTAGATATTTAAAACAGAAAGAAAAATCTATGTGAGAATCAAATCATGATATTCCCATTCTTCCTATTCAAGATGCTGGGATAAGAGGAAGAAAAATGAAAGAGCAGTCAGGTCATTCTTTCTACTTCAACTAGGTATAGCAAGAAGCCAGCTTGGACTTTGCCTAGGGTAGTGGGTTGCATGAGATTCATCAAATATAAGATCAAGTAGAACATTTTCAAAAATATTTAACAGAAAATGAAAGTATTTAAACAAAATGATTCTAGGCATTTAACAAGAGAAAATAATGAGTAACCTATGTGATTTACTGAGAAATTTTTATTGACACAAAGAAAATTTAAGAATTATAACTGGAAGCTCTCATTTGAGAAAATATTTTGGAGTTGTAATGCCCTACTTAGGCATGACCTCAATAAATCTCGTAAATATTTATGTATATATGTTTCTCCCTCCGGAATAATAGTAACACATTTTCCTAATAATTTCCCTTTGTTTTCTTCCTTTCAGTAATGTAATTATAAGAATAAATGTCAAAATTAGATTTTCTACATTTTAAAAGTATATATGGGTAATAGTAAGTTGAGAGTTTACCTAAATTATTAATGCAAAAATACTTTGAGAAATTTCTTTCCTTCTAAATTTATACAAATTCTGATTGATGCAGAATAATAGTTCATTCCTGATTGACAGAAAGTACTTATTTCTGATAATCCACCTTCAAGAGAATGAGGAATCAATACATGACAACAAGGGGTTGACTGCACAATCTTCAAGAGCATGTCAGATCATGCTCCATGTATCTAAGATACATAACTTAAAAAAGAAAATCAGGCAGAGATTTTAGATGATTTTATATTGCTGAAACACATTCCATGATATCAGATAGATGACAACTTTGATTTTGAAAAAGTGATTATTTTATCTTCCTGTTTTATATTGCTACACCCTTGCTCTCTAGTCTCTCATCTTTTTCTACCTCGTTCAGTATTTTTGGTTTTGTTTTGTTTTCCTTTGATTCCTTTTCAAGAAATATTTAACCAATATTTATCTCATCCTCCATTGAATTAGAGATGGTTGCTAAATTACAATTATTTTAAGATTCTTTGTATTTAAGATTCTCTGTATTTGTGTATGGAAGTGAATATGCTCAGGAGTTTGGTGGTGTTTGTTTTGTTTTGGTTTCCCCAGTTCCTCTTATGGTAGCTTTGCAATGTAGTGAAGAGTTCCCATTCATCCACTTACCTATTCAGTATACACTGTGTTTTGAATTTTGATTTTTCCCAGGCCTGCAATATGCAATATTCTTTCCTGTTGCTGAGCAGCATCAACAAGCTGCAGCTCCCTGGCAGCAAGGTGATCACAAGACTAAACAATCAGGACTCCACGAGGTATTGTTTGCTAAACTATGATGCTCAGCAGATTCAGGATACTTGCTGTATTTCCAATTTACACTACTTTCAATTCATGATGAGTTTATCAGGATGCAACCCCACTGTAGTTCAAGGAACATCTTCATTACTAGTGTTCTAGGATCACAATAGACCTCTGTTGTCGTTCTTCCAAGACAATGACAATCCCTATACCAGCAGGTTAACTTGAACGTTAGAGATTATGAAAGAAAGAACAAAATAGGGGACTCAGTGGTAGAGTGCTTTCCTTGCATGTGTGAGTCATTGGGTTAGATTCTCAGCATATAAATAGATGAATAAAAGTCCATCAACAACTAAAAATTATTTAAAAAAAATAAAGAACAAATTTAAAATGAAGAACAATCTCAATGTCTAGGCTTTGCCATCTCTAATCACTCCTTTATTATAACTTTTACTTAGTTCATGATAGTACATGATTTTAAATATTACTATTATCTATGCATTTTTAATATTTTGCAAGATTCACATCCTAATATTTTATTTTTTTCTCTTATGTTTTCTTCCTAAATTTGACTTAATTTAAAAAACATTGATCCTTAAACATTTATAAACAAACTGGCAGGATAGACATAAATCAGCCTTGTTAAACATTGCTAATGACAGGGCTTTTGAGGAGTGGTATGCTGTAAATGACACTGGAGAGTCAAGCAGTAGCTCCATGGGAGGATGGGAGGCCTCCCTCTGGATGAAACTGAGGTCAACAAGGTACTCAAGCATGCTCATTTCTCTTGGAAATATCTGGAGGATTCTAGATGTCCAATTAGTTGGTTGTGAAAGCCAAATAACTGCATGCTTCAAATATTCTGAAAAGAAATGGGGGAAAAAAGAAAGAAATCAATAAAACCTTATTCAAACATAATTTGTAGGGTGTAGTTAAATACACATTTTCCCCCACTGGATCAATTTCAGTGATTGCATTGCGATAGTAGTCCTGTTCCAGAATCAAAGATGACTCCTCTCAAGGTATAATTTTCATGCCAGGTTTGGAACTGGTAGCAGTTCTGCTATAAAACTGAGATTATTGCCAAGTCTGGCTGAAAGGAAGCATTACAGAGTAATGATGTTATCAGTCTCTGCTTTCCCTGGTTCTGCACAGAAACAGTTATTAAGTCTGTGCAACATGCCACATTTTCCAAATATGAGTTAGTTCTAATGATGCCCAAGAGTTTGGATATGTTTGTTTTGTTTTGGTTTCCCCATTTCCTCTGATAGTAGCTCTGAAATTTAGCGAAGAGTTCCCATTCATCCCTTTACTTATTTAACTAATATTAGTAGAGCTTTTACGAGGTACTATGCCCTGAGACAATTTATTAGTTATATACCACTCACAAAAAAGGAGCCATCTGGTAACTGAACCAAGGAAGTTCAATATAATGAATTATACTCAAATAAGAGATTAGAGTAATAATAAATTTACTAGTAAGGGGTAAATATAAATAGGTATAGACAGATATATAGAGAGATGCAGACACAAATATACGTATATATTTAGAATATGTACTTCAGATTATAGATATGTATATATATGTCTGTATATTTAGAGATATATAGATATAGATACAGATATAGATAGAATGTAGAAATATTACATGAAAAGAGCTTCCATTAGCTAGAGCTTTTTACTTAGAAAATTAAAGTTTTCTTTCTAAGGCTGAGATCCAAATATATGAAGAAGTCATAACTGTGACTCATCATATGGCTGAGAAGCCAACGTGGTGCCACACCAGTGGAATGTAAAGTTCACATTCTAGGTTTCCTTGGCAAGAAGGTCAAGGGAAGGTGTCTTTGGAGAGGCAACCTAAGAAAATTGTTTTGTGAAAGTTGATAGCCGGTGGGGACTACTGGCTACCATGCACTACGGGACACAGGAGTTTTCAATATTTCAGGAATCTGAAAATGGAAAATCCTCCCAAATAATAGGAACATCATATTGATTTTCATTCTCATTTTTCTAAGCTGCTTCATGATTCACTAATGTGTATTATGCCGTACATTGTTTTGCATAAACTATATGCTTAAATATGGGCCCAACAAGGAAATTGTCATGCGAGACATGGGGCAATTGAAAGTTCTCAGGAAAAGTTAATTTTTAAAACACCAGATGCAACGCTTCTCTGTGATAAAGTACATGTATATGTGAGGTATGAACCTTCAGTGTGAAATACACATTCATTCATTTTCACATTGAACAGTTCCAAAATCTGATTCTGAGGTTCTTAGTAAACACATATGTACCATATGCATAACAAACTGTAATGGTTAAATGTATTTTGGCTAAAATATTTGCTGAAATAGAATTATGACCTCTGCTGTTTCATTATATTCTCCATTTTTTAAACAGATTTATTAATATGAAATTCATATACTATTAAATTTAGCCTTTTTAATGGCATACTGTTCAGTGATCACCATGCAATAACCATCTACATATGTTCCTTTCTGAACATGTCATGAGATTGGAATCATGTGATACGTGGCCTTTTGTGTTTGGTTCACTCACTCAAAATAATATATCTGAGGTTCATCATGTTGTAGCTTTTTTTTAATCAGTATTAGTTCTTTTTAACTACCACAGAGGATTTGGTTGTGCAATTATTTTCTTTATTCTCTTATTAGTTAGTGAACATTTGAATCATTGTACTTTTTGGTTATTATGAAAAATAATGAAAAATTATGTCCCAGGCATTTATGGACAATGTTTTGGGTAGACATGTTTTCATTTTTCTGAGTACAAACTTAAGAATGCATTACTAGGCCATATGATAACTCTGTTCTTCACTGGTTTTCAAAGTGCTTATGTAATTTTGTTTCCAATAGTAACACCTAAGAATTCCTCTTTCTCATATTCTTACCAACACTTGCTATTGTTTGTAAGTTTTTATTGCAGCCTTTTTCAGTGGGAGTGAGATAATTGTGTCTTGTTATGTTCTGATTTGTATTGCTCTGAGTATGCTAGAATCTTTTCATGTATCTATTGACCATTTACATATTTTCTTGAATACATGTCTATTCATATTTTACACTTTGTATAAATTGAATTATTCATTATTGTATTGTTTTTAAGTATTCTTTATGTGTTATGTGTTCAAACTACCAGATCTACATTAATCAAGATTTTTCCCCTGTTAGTAGGTTATCTTATCACTTTTACAATTGTACACTTTGCAACCCAAATATTTTAAATTTTGTTGTAGCACAACTTACCAGTTTTGTCTTTTGTCACTTATGCATTTGTTTTGATGTCTAGGAAATTTATTTCCAAAAGAAGGGTAATAGATATTTATTCTTATGTTATTTTCTAAGATATTAGTAGTTTTAATGCTTGAGTTTAGTTCCATATATTTATTGTGAATTTTTTTTTAAAATGTGGTTAAGGATTGAAATTTACCCAGTTGAATGAGAATAGTCAGTTATTTGATTAGGTGAAATTAGCACCTGTACTGAAAATCAATTTACTATAAATATGAGTTTATTTCTTTTTTCACAATTCAGTTGCATTAATTTGTTTAACCATTATATACTACTTAAAATCTGTAGTGTTACAGTAAGTTCTGAAATGGAAATATGAGTTCTAAAACTTAGTCTTTATTTTCAAGATGGTCATGGTCATTGTTTCATTATCAGTATCAGTATTATTACAATCCAATATAAATTTCAAAATTATCTTTCACATTTATTGACAGAAATTGGAGTTTTGATGGAAAATGATGTGAACTGATACATCCAAATTTGGAAATGTTGCCATTATTATTATAATGCTTTCTGATAAATTTGGGTTGCTCATCAGATCCATAAACATGAAATGTCTTTCCATTGTCTATATCTTTAATTATTTTGAAAAATGTCTTAAAATGGACAAATAAACTACATACACAAGAGGTCTAGAAAAAGATCCTCAGTGCCACTATTCATCAAGAAAATAAAAATAAAAAATTAAAGTATCACTTCACTACCATTAGTATGACTACTTGACCAAATTATACTAGGTGCATGTATAATATACCACAATGCATTCAATTTTATATATAACTATAGTCTATCCATTAAAACTAAATAAATAAATAAAAGGAAGACCAATAGACTACAGAAAGGGAATTGGGGGAAGAAGAAAATTGAAGGGGTTAGTACTGCAGATTGAAATGGAGAAAGTACATTATATTCATTTGTGAATATGTCAAAATGGGTCCCAATGTATTATGTATAATAATAGTGCACTAAAAATTAAAAATAAATGAATACAACTATGTGAATAACATATAAATAATTGAATGAAAGTATTTCTCCTTTTAAAAGTTAAGAAATAAGAAATGTTGGTGAGGAAATGGAGAAAATTGAACTTTTTTATTATTTTTTATTATTTAGCTTTTAATTTTGTACAGACTGCATTTTGATTCATTGTACACAAATGGGGTACATTGTTTCATTTCTATGGTTGTACACAATGTAGATTCATACCATTTGTGTAATCATATATGTACATAGGGTAATGATGTCTGTCTCAATGCACCATTTTTCATGTCCCCCTCCCTCTCATTTCCTTCTACATATTCTAAAGTTCCCCCATTATTGTCTCATTCCTAACCCCCAAACCCCACTATATATCATTCTCCACTTATCAGGGAAAACCTTCGGCCTTTGATTTTTTGGGCTTGGCTTATTTCACTCAGCATGATATTCTCCAATTCCATCTATTTATTTGCAAATGTCATAATATTATTATTCTTTATGGCTGAATAGTATTCCATTATGTATGTATACCAGAGTTTCTTTATCCATTCATCTATTGAAGGGCATCTAGGTTGGTTCCACAATCTAGCTATTGTGAACTGGAGCTGCTATAAACATTGATGTGACTGTGTTGCTGTAGTTTGCTGATTTTAGGTTCCCACCAAAGAGTGGGATAACCGGGTCAAAAGGTGGGTGCATTCCAAGTTTTATTTTCTCCATACTGCTTTCCAGAGTGACTGCACCAATTTGCAACTCCACCAGCAATGTAAAAGTGTGCCTTTTTCCCCACATCTATTCCAACATCTATTTTTGTTTGTGTTCTTGTTAATAGCCATTCTAATTGGAGTAAGATGAAATCTTAGAGTTGTTTTAATTTGCATTTCTCTAATTACTAGATATATTGAACACTTTTTCATATATTTATTCATTGCCTGTGTGTATTCTTCTGTAAAGTGTCTGTCCAGGTCCTTGGCCCATTTATTGATTGGGTTCTTTGTATTTTTGGTGTAAAGTTTTGTAAGTTCTTTATAAATTTTGGAGGTAAGTGCTCTATCTGAAGTGCATGTGGAAAAGATTTTCTCCCACTCTGTAGGCTCTCTCTTCATATTCTTGAGTGTATCCTATACTGAGAAAAAAGTTTTTAATTTGAGTCCATCCCATTTATTGATAATTGCTTTGATTTCCTTTGTGCTTTGGGAGTCTTGTTGAGGAAGTCTGATACTAAGCCAACATGATGAAGTTTCGGGCCTACTTTGTTTTCTATTAGGTGCAGGGTCTCTGGTCTAATTCCTACGTCTTTGATCCATTTTGAGTTCAGTTTTGTGCAGGGTGAGAGGTAGAGGTTTAATTTCATTTTACTGCATATGAATTTCTAGTTTTGCCAGCAACATTTGTTGAACAGGCCATCTTTTCTCCATTGTATGTTTTTGACTCCTTTGTCTAGTATGAGGTGACTGTATTTATGTGGTTTGTCTCTGTGTCTTCTATTCTGTACCATTGGTCTGCCTGTCAATTTTGGTGCCAATATAATGCCGTTTTTGTTATTATTGCTCTGTAGTATAGTTTAATGTCTGGTATTGTGATACCTCCTGTTTCACTTTTTCTATTTAGGATTGTTTTGGCTATTTGAGGTCTCTTGTTCTTCCAGATGAAGTTCAGGATTGCTTTCTCTATTTCTATGAGGAATGTCATTGGATTTTAATTGGAATTGCATTGAATCTGTATAGCACCTTTGGTAGAATGGCCATTTTGACAATGCTAATTCTGCCTATCCAAGAACATGGGAGATCTTTCCATCTTCAAAGGTTTTCTTAAATTTCTTTCTTTAATGTTCTGTAGTTTTCATTGTAGAGATCTTTCACCTCTTTTGTTAGATTAATTCCCAAGTATTTTATTTATTTATTTATTTATTTATTTATTTATTTATTTTTGAGGTTACTGTGAATGAAGTGGTATTCCTAATTTCTCTTTCAGAAGATTCATCACCTATGAATAGAAATGCATTAGATTTATGCATATTGATTTTATACCTGCTACTTTGCTGAATTCATTTATTAGCTCTAGAAGTTTTCTAGTGGAGTTTTTCGGATCTTCTAAATTATAGGATCATGTCATCAGCAAATAGTGACAACTTTAGTTCTTCTCTTCCTATTTGTGTCCCTTTAATTTCTTTGGTCTGTTTAATTGCTCTGGCAAGTGTTTCAAGGACAATGTTGAATAGAAGTGGTGAAAGAGGGCATCCCTGTCTTGTTCCAGTTTTTAGAGGAAATGCTTTCAGTTTTTCTCCATTAAGAATGATGTTGGTCATGGATTTAGCATAGATAGCCTTTACAATGTTGAGGTATGTTCCTACTATTCCTTTTTTTTTCTAGTGTTTTAAGCATGAAGGGGTGCTATATTTTATCAAATGCTTTCTTAGCATCTATTGAAATAATCATGTGATTCTTAACTTTAAATCTATTGATGTGGTGAATTACATTTATTGATTTCTGGATGTTGAACCAACCTTGCATCCCTGGGATAAACCCCACTTGATCATGGTGCACTATCTTTTTAATATATTTTTGTATGTGATTTGCCAGTATTTTGTTAAGGATTTTTGCATCTATGTTCATCAGGAATATTGGTCTAAATTTTTCTTTCTCTGATGTGTCTTTGTCTGGTTTTGGTATCAGAGTGATACTAACTTCATAGAATGAATTTGGAAGTGTTCTCTCCTTTTCTATTTCCTGAAATACTTTGAGGAGTATTGGTATCAGTTATTTAAAGGTCTTGTAGAATTTAGCAGAGAATCCACCTGGTCCTGGGCTTTTCTTGGTTGGTAGGCTTTTGATGGTTTCTATTTCGGTGCTTGAAATTGATCTGTTTATATTGTGTATGTCTTCCTGATTCAGTTTGGGAGGAACATAGTCTCTAAAACTGTTTCAATGTCTTCAATATTTTCTATTTTGTTGGATTATAGATTTTCAAAGTAGCTTCTAATTATGTTATATATTTCAATGATGTCTGTTGTATTCTTTCCTTTTTCATCATGAATTCTAGTAATTTGAGTTTTCTCTCTCCTCTTCATTAGTGTGCTAGGGGCTTATCAATTTTGTTTACTTTTTTCAAAGAACTAACTTTTTGTTTTGTCAATTTTTTGAATTCTCTTAATTTCATTGATTTCAGCTCTGATCTTAATTATTTCCTGTCTTCTACTATTTTTGGTATTGATCTGTTCTTCTTTTTCTAGGGCTTTGAGGTGTAATGTTAGGTCATTTAGTTGTTGACTTTTTAATTTTTTTAATGTATGAGCTCAATGCAATGAACTTTCCTCTTAGTATTGCTTCCATAGTGTCCCAGAGATTTTGATAAGTTGTATCATTGTTCTCATTTATTTCTAAGAATTTTTTAAATTTCTTCCCTGATGTCTTCTGTTATCATTGCATCATTCAATAGCATATTATTTAGTCTCCAGGTGTATGAGTAGTTTTTGTTTGTTATTTTATCATTCATTTCTAATTGTATTCCATTATGGTCTGATAGGATACAGGATAGGATCTCTATTTTTTTGTATTTACTAAAGGCTTTTTTGTGGCATTGCATATGGTCTATTTTGGAGAAGAATCCATGAGCTGCTGAGAAGAAAGTATATTTGCTTGATGATGAATGAAGTACTCTGTAAATGATATAGACTCCATTAAGTCTATATCATTGATTGTATTATTTAGTTTTATAGTTTCTTTTTTCAGTTTTTGTTTGGAGGATCTATCTAGTAGTGAGAGTGGTGTGTTAAAGTCCCCCACTATTAATGTGTTTTGGTCAATTGGATTCTTAAAATTGAGAAGGGTTTGTTTGATATACATAGATTCTCCATTGTTTGGGGCATAGATATTTAAAATTGTTATATCTTGCTATTTTATGCTTCCCTTAAGCAGTATGAAATGTCCTTCCTTATCCCTTCTGACTAACTTAGGTTTGAAGTTCACTTTATCTGCTTTTTTACTGGGTCCATGTGCATGGCATGTTTTTCCTCATCCTTTCACCTTTAGTCTATGGATGTCTTTTTCTATGAGATGAGTCTCTTGAAGGCAGCATATTGTTGGGTCTTTCTTTTTAATCCAATCTGCTAGTCTATGTCTTTTGATTATTGAATTTAGGCCATTGACATTCAAGGTTATTTTTGAGATATGATTTGTATTCCTGGTCATTTTGGCTTATTTTTGGTTTTTTACTTGTCCTTTGATTGGCTTTTCCTTTAGGGTAGTTCACCCCTTTGCTGACTTGTATTGTTGTTTTTCACTTCCTCCTCATGAAATATTTTGCTGAGAATGTTCTGTATGGCAGGCTTTCTATTTGTAAATTCTTTTAACTTTTGCTTATTGTGGAAAGATTTTATTTCATCATCAATCTGAAGGTTAGTTTTGCTGGGTATAGTATTCTTGGTTGGCATCCATATTCTTTCAGAGCCTGAAATATATTGTTCCAGGCCCTTCTTGCTTTTAGAGTCTGTGCTGAGAAATCTGCTGATATCTGTATTGGTTTCCCCTTATATGTATTCTGATGTTTTTCTCTTGCAGCCTTTAAAATCCTATCTTTATTTTGTATGTGAGGTATTTTCATTATAATGTGTCTTTGTGTGGATCTGTTGTAGTTTTGTGCACCTGGTGTTCTGTAAGCCTCTTATATTTGATTTTCCATTTCATTTTTTAGGTTTGGGAAATTTTCTGATATTATTTCGTTGAACAGGTTTTTCATGCCTTTGGTTTGTATCTCTGTGCCTTCCTCAATCCCAATAATTCTTAACTTCAGTCTTTTCATGATATCCCATAATTCTTGGAGGTTCCGTTCATGACTTCTTAACATCTTCTCAGTTTGTTCAAATTTATTTTCAAGATTAAATATTTTGTCTTCTTTGTCTGGGATTCTGTCTTCCATGAGGTCTATTCTGTTGGTGATGCTTTCTATTGAGTTCTTAATTTGGTTTATCGTTTCTTTCATTTCAAGTATTTCTGTTTGTTTTATTTTTTCCAGAATCTCTATCTCTTTATTGAAGTGTTCTTTTGCTTCTTGCATTTGCTCTTTTAATTGTCTACTGGAATGGTCATGCATTGCCTGCATTTGCTCTCTTATCTTATCTTTTGCTTCATGGATCATTTTAATCATGCAGATTCTAAACTCTTTTTCTGTCTTTTCTACTGCCATGCTGTCATTGGAGTCTATCACAATAGCATCTTGGTTTGTTAGGGACACTTTGTTCCCCTATTTTTTCATATTGTTTCCATATATTTCCCTCTAAGCAGTGAAGATCAGAGATAGTGAAGTTCCCCCCACTGCAAGTTTATCATGACCGTGCAGTTTTCCACTACCTCTCCTTTGAAGGGGAGATCAATATAAGTAGCATCCAATATAGAGAAAATGTAGCACTGAACCAGATAGCCCCTATAAAGACTTTAACATTTTTAAAATGAACAGGATCAGTTCAATTACCATTTACAATATTTCTAGTTGTGAATAATGGGAAAGGGTGTAGAATGTAAGGGAGTAAACAGAGGTACCTGTCTAAGAGTCTCCAGTCTCCTATTGGTGTTTCAGGAAGGAAGCCACCCTTCCAATGATGATGGCCACACCCTCAGGAATAATTCAAAATGCCAGCACTGGCCTCCAAAGAAGCTGGGGAGCCCCAGAGAGGGTGTGCTGAGTCAGCATGGAGGCAAGTTCTGTGTCCCTCAGCAGTAGGGGATAGGTGGGTGGGCTCAGCTGCCGGCCTCTGACCTGGTGTGGGGGAGTGGGCTCAGCGACAGCCTAGAAAATTGAACTCTTATGGAGTGTTGGTGAGAACATTAGTTGTTACAGACATTATGGAAATCAGAAAAGTAGAATTAGCATATGATCCAGTAGTCCCACTACTTGGCACATATCCAAAAGAAAAGAAATCGGTTTTCAGTATAATTTTTTTTTTTTCTGTGTACGTGCATGGTACTGAGCTTGAACCCAGGGGTACTCTTAACACCAAACCACATCCCCAGTCATTTATAATTTTATTTTAAGGCAGGGTCTTACTAATTTTCACATGCTGGCCTCAAACTTGCAATCCTCCTGTCTCAATTTCCAGTGTTGTCTTGGGGAATACAGGCATTCACCACCCTGCTGTTTCATTATGCATCTTATACTACTCTTATATGAATGAAATTGCTTAATTTTATTGTTCATCATTAGTAGAGCAATTTTTTTCCATCTTTTATTCTGTATTCTGTTGGACATTTTTTTTATTTGTACTAAGGGTTTCTTTATTCACATCCCTGAGTTTTTAGAATGTAAGATCATATTATCTGGAAATAAGCATAGTTTTATTTCTCCCTTTTTGACCCAAATTCTTTTATTTCTTATTTTCTGTATAATGTCTTGGCTAAGATGCATAGTACAATCTTTTTTCTAAAATTTATCTAATTATTTTTAATTTTACAAAATTATTTTGTATTTATCACATACTAGATGACTTGAAGTACATTCACATGGTGTGGTGATTACATTTAACTGACTACCATGTACATTGCCTCTCAATTACTTACCACTATTGTGGTGAAGTGAGAATATTTAACATCCACTCTCCTAGGATTTCTCAAGAATATAGGACCCCTTGTTAACTGCAGTCACCATGTTGAAGAATAGATCTGCTGAACTTATTTCTTCTATGTGTACCTTTTTATTATCTGATCAATGTATCATCTACTTTCCCACCTCTAATAATTACCATTGTGCTATTTCTGTGAGAATAACATTTTGGAGTCTACAGATAAGAAAGATCATGCAGTATTTGTATTTCTGTGCCTGGCTTATATCACCTAACATAAATTTTGTAGGTTTATCTGTGTGGTTACTAATGACAGAATTTCCCTTTTTATTAATTAATTGTATTCTATTGTGTGTATTTAAAACGCTTTACCATTCATGTATCAATAGACTCTCAACTTGATTCTATATCTTAGCTAATGTTAATAGTAGATGAGGTTTTTTTTTACACTTTGCATATATAAGCTTTAGTGGTATCGTTGGATCATATAAATTTCTATTTTTACTTTTTCAAGGAACCTTATTATTGTTTCGCATTTTGGATCTACTCATTTACATTCTCACCGTCAGTGTGAAATGTTTTCCTTTTCTCCATATCCTTGCCTATAGTTATCTTTTGTCATTTTTTAGTCATTTTTTCGAGTGAGGTGATATTTCACTTTTGTTTAGATTTTCATTTTGCTGATGACTAATGATGTTGAAAGTTTATCCATATATCTGTGTGCTGCCTTTTTTTTTTTTTTTTTTTGTACCAGAAATTGAACTCAGGGATGCTTAACCACTGACTACACCTCCAGTTTTTTTTATTTTTCATTTTGAGACAGATTCTTGCTAAGTTCCTTAGGGCCTCACTAAGTTGCTGAGGCTGGCTTTGAACTTGGGATTCTCCTGCCTCAGTTTCCTGAGTCACTGGGATTCTAGGAGTGTACCACCATGCTCAGCTAGTTTCCTAGTTTTCACTCTTGTGTTTAAATCTTTAATCCATTTAGAGTTGATTTTTGTACATGGTGAGAGATGAGATTCTAATATTCCCTTGCATGTGGATATCCAATTTTCCCAGCAGCATTTATTGAAGAGATTGCCTTTTCTACGTGGTGTGTTCCTGGCAACATTTTCTAAAATCATTCAGCTGTAAATTTGCAGATGTATTTCCAGACTAAAGTTCCTTTTGCCAATTTGTTTCTTTTATGCCAGCATCACCCTATTTTGGTTATGGTAGCTTTGTAATATAATTCCAAATCAAGGGGTGAGTGTGATGCCTAGAGCTTATTCTTTGGCTCAACGTTGCTTTGGTGTTTTGATTTTTAAGAAGTTTTCAAAACAGGGAAAATATACTCATGAATGCTCCAGAGCTGATATTTTATTTATAGTGAATAAAATATTGTAATCAAATGAACTAAGGGACTTTCTTCACCCTCTAACTACAGCCCTCTTCTTGTTCCCTAATCTGATCAGTATTTCAGGTGGGCACACAAGAGACCACTGAAAAAATTTAGGGAGCTCTAATCTCACAAAATTTAGTTAGTGTTCTAATAAGCCAAATCAGTGGGTCTACCTCGAGGGCAAGTAATCTCTACATGTAAATACAAGAAAAAATTTGGTGGTATTTTGGCCTTTGAAATTAAAATATTCATGTCCAGATGAATTTTCCCTTAGGATATTCCAAGTAGGAGATAATTGTTTTTGTGGTATTCTTTAATAGCAGCAGGTAAAAATGACTTCGCACAATCTGTTTTGTCTCCCTGGGAGAGTTGCTGTGTTGTTATTAGTACCACCAAGACAAATTTTATACTGGTGAATAAATTGCCAATCTAAATCACCTACTTCATTTTACAGTGTAACATTCCATTCAACTAGTTACATAAGACAGAGAGCCTGTCTTTGTGAATAACTGACTTCTTTAACAATCTCCAGATGATAAATAAATAGTTAAGTACCCTCAGTAATAAATTATTATATTTATGAAATTTAACTCTGCTGTACCTAATACATTATCTGCTTTTCAACAACTCAATATTTGTACATTACCCCCATTCTCATTCAAAGGTAATGCATTCCCAAACTCCCAGTGGATGCCAGAAACTCTAAGTGTTTCAAACCATATTTACTATGTTTTTGTTCCTATATACACAAAAAATGATTGTTTAATTTTCACATTAGGCACAAAAAGAGAAAAACAACAATAATTTTTAAAAAGTAAAGAAAAATTTTAATAATATCCTATAATGAAATTTAGGTAAATGTTATAGTTTATTTCTAAACTTTTCCATTTAATATTTTTAGACGATGGTTGGCCATGGGTAATGACATGGTGGAGAGTAGAATCACATGTCAAGGGAGACTGAAGTTCTCTTACTGGATCTATCATTACTTATAAACAGATTTGACCCTGTGTCAAGTATCTGATGCAGCCTTGCTTAGTCTTTTTAATTATTACTTTTAATAGGTCTCATTGATTGCCATCCTAGGGACTAGTTTACTTTATTTCCTAATCCTTTATTACTATTTTTATCCTTTTTATTTTCTTCTCTTGCCTAATTGTTCTGGCTAGAATTTCTAACACTCTATTAACCTGGAGTGGTGAGAGTAAATATACTTGTCCCAGATTTTAAAAGAAATGCTTTCAAATTTTCTCCATTTACAATGAGGTTGACTTTAGGATTTTCATAGATAGCCTTTATGATGTTGAGTTAGGTTCCTTCTATCCCTAGTTGTTGAGGGTTTTTATTATGAATTGGTGCCGAATTTTATCAAAGGACTTCTCTGCATCTATTGAGATTACTGAATGATTTTTGTCCTTAATTTTGTTAATGTGATGAATTACTTTTTTCAATTTGCATATATTATACCATCCTCGAGTCTATGGAATAAAACCAACTTGGTTGTGGAGTACAATCTTCTTCATATGTTGTTGAACACAGTTTATTAATATTTTATTAAGTAATTTTGCTTCTAAGTTCATCAGATATATTGGTCTTCAATTATCTTTCATGATGAGTCCTTATCTGGTTTTAGTATAAGTGTGATACTGACTGTGTAGAATGCATTTGAGAGTGTTCCATTCTTTTTCTTTCATGAAATAATTCGAGGAATATTGGCATTAACTCTCCTTAAAGGTTTTGAAGAATTCAGTTGAGAATCCATTTGGTCCTGAGATTTTCCTTGTTGAAAGGTTTTTTTATTACTTCCTGTACATTAGTACAAGTTATTGTTCTTTTAGATTTCCTATGTAGCCTTGATTCAGTTTGGCAGATCATAATTTTCTAGAAATGTTTCCATTTCTTCTAGATTTTTCAATTTATTTATGTATCGAAATAGTCTAATGATATGTTGGATTACTGAGATATCTGTGTGATTTCTCCTTTCTCATCTCTAATTTTATTAATATGGGTTTTCTGGTTTTTTTTTTTTTTCTTCTCCTTTGGTTAGTTTGGCTAAGAGCTTATCAGTCTTGTTTATCTTTGCATAGAAACAACTCTGTGTTTCATCAATCCTTCAAATTGATTTTTTTATTCTCAACTTCATGGATTTTGGTTCTGATCTTAATTATTTCCTTCCTTTTACATAAAAGATGCTTTTTGCCTCTTTTTACAGCAATCCCATTATGGAATGGAATGTAACGGTTTTTCGATTGTGCTAACTTCTATTTGTCTTTTGTCTCTGATTAATGTATCCTCTACAGTTACATGCAATTAAGATCTAAGTACCAAATGCATTCAAATTATTAAACTGTGGACATGTCTATTACCTTCATTCTTAATATTTTTCCTAAGAAAAATATAAGTTGGCAGCTTCACATTATCCTATTTTATTTCATTTGTATTTGTGTTGCTGAAGACTGTGTAATGTATATTTGTCCATAATTCTGTGTCAGATTTTAAATGCCTACTTAAATTTATTTTTAACTGATATATGAAAACATAAATGTGGTTCATACTTATTACCTATCATGAGATGTTTGACATATGTTCATTACATTATTTCTTCTAACATTTATCTTTTATTTCTGGTGAAAATATTCAAAATTCTTCCTACTCATTTTTGAAATATACAGTGCATATTCACTCTGGTTTGCAAAAGCATACCACAGCTTCTAATTCCCATGTAAGACAATCTAGTACTTTCTCACTAGTGCCCATAGCTTTTAGAAAATTTAGTTTGTTGTTTTGTGGTTCTCCCTGCTTCTAAGATCTTCTTTCTTTAAAACCAATACTATATATAAAGATTTCTATAAACTTATCCTGATAAAATATTGTATAATTTACTGGGACTTAAATTTTCATAGTTGTAGAGAACATTAGTGATTATTTCTTTAATTATTTCCTTATTCCTATTCTGTCTTCTTTCCATCTAACCTACAGGAATTGATTTCTTTAAATTTAATTTGATCAACAAGATAAGTTAGTCACTATTTTATTACTCTCTCTCTCCCTGTTTCATACATATCTTCAAGGTCACTAAAACTCTTCATTTACATAATATTTGATTTTACCTTGATTATCATACTTATATCTATTATGGTACCATATATCAAGGTTTTAATATATGTGTGCACATGTATATAATACATGCATATGTATGTATATATATGTTTATATAATTGTGTATGTGGGTACAGATGTTACATGTATTACTTGTTCTATAGTTCGTATTTAGGTTTCATGAAGATATGATTTTATTTACTGTACTTCTCATGTAAATAAATGTAGGCATGGGCATAAGCTTTTATTTTTCTTTCACTATTTTAAATAGTATATGAACATACTAATTGTACAATCGTAGATTCATTAACTGGTATAGCTGATAAAATTATAATAAAAATCTAATCTGTTATTCTCAAATAATATCACATATAATATTAAAATCTGCAAAGATTCAGATGGCCTGGTAATGCTTAACTATAGTGCTTATATCCCTAGATCATTTTAATTATGCATTATCTGATCAAATGATTAAATGAATGAGTGAATGAAAATTGGAAGCAGTCATTGGAATTATATAGAGAAGAACCAGCAATTACTTTAGAATGAACCATGCAAATTGTGAAAAGGACCCAAAAAAGTAGGAATAAAACTAATCCCATTGTTTTAGGATATTGTTCTAAAAATTTGCTAATCAATAAAACTGTGATTGCATAATCGAGTGTGACCCTATTCTTTACTTAAAAATCACAAAATATCATGAAAACAAGTACATATTTGTTGATCTCATATAGGCTGCAAAGTTATTTAGAGGAATTATAATATGAATATTTAGTCAAAAACAAAAATAAAGAGGAATGTAAAAGAGGAATATAATAATTGTATTAGGGAGATGGTTCTCCTAAATGATTGAAAGTTTAGTAGTATTCATGTGACAAATGTTATACAATGGTTATCACTTCAAATCTCTGTCATAGGCTGAATACCTTTGGTATTTAAAATGTAATATACTGTAAAATTATAGCTTGCATTTGCATTATTTCACATAATTTTTAGAATTAGGAACATTTTTGTGAACGTGTGGTAGTGGTGTTTATTGCACAAAACCGACTTCACTGTGTTTATTGATGTCTGAAGGATTTTCAAGAGTTGATTTGGTTTTCCATAATGTTTCCATTATTCCTCATTCTGGATTGCACACCATTTGCATATGTTTTCTTTTATCTCTAGCAATACTACATATAAACAGCTTGTGAAATAAGTGGTTTAAATGCACAACCACTGATTTGTGTTCATGGATCAGAGTTTCTGGCCTGATTTTGCTAGTTTCTACGGGAATCAGTTAGGCTTGCCTCCAAGCTGTGGGGTACCTTTAAAAATATATTCCATGTGTCTGTACATAAAAAGACCCAAGCTAAAAGAACATACCCTATCTGTGATGTAAAATTCTCAGACCTGTAGATAGTAGCACAAAAAAGAATAAACCTGTCTCTGCTCATACACATTAAACCTCTGCTTGGATGTTTTCACGTTTCATGTCCCCTTGCATTCTTTGGCCAAAGTGATTCATGTGATCAAATCAATACTTACAGGATTATGAAATAAAGCATTTCCATAGAAGGAACTTAGGAAGGTGAATATTTTCTAAAACACAATATACCATGCTCTGCAAGTATGTCTTCATTATCAGCTAAAATTTTCTTGTGAAAAATACCTGCAATGTTTGAACATAATTATAGCAAAGAGCATGTTATTCATTTTTACATAATTGGGGAAATGCTATATGTCAGAAACCTTTGTATTATAATTTTTTCAACTTTAGACTCTTTGGATTTCAGAATTTTAATCATATTTATGCAACTTTTTATAACCTCTTTGAATTGCTTTAGTTTGTGACAAGGAATGTTAAACAAGTTGTTTGTTAGCGAGTTCAACGCGTATCATGATTTGGCCTGCTAATTAGCATTACAACAGAAATACTGAAGTACCAAAGACGGGTTATTTATAGAGAATCTAAATTTTCTCAAAGTAAATTTGTTTACTATTAACTGTTCTTGGAAGAAAAATATATTGTTATAGCTATATTTAATGAGATGCATAAATCACACTTAATGGACTATGAATCAGATTATCATCAATTTAAGATGCAAAAATGTGAACACAGACATCTATCTTTCTGTGATTAGATAAATTGCAATATTTATAAATGGGGAGAAAGCTTTAGTTTTTAATACGGTAGCCATGGAACATCACATGTGTCTTTATTCTGTGTAGTTCATAAATATTGAAGTGTAAGTATACTGCTGATTAATATCAGAAAATGAAAATAGGTGATGTACAGATGATAATCCCCAAATCATGGTTAACCAAAAGGAAGAGAAGGAAGGGAGAGAGGAAGGAAGGAAAGAAGGAAGGAAGGAAGGAAAAACAGAAGGAAGGGAGAGTGAGAGCAAGCAGGAAGGCAGGAAGGTGGGGAGATCAACTTGGGGAATGAGGAGGGTGAAGTGAGAAAGTATGGCTGCTTTATTAGTAGCATCAGCACCATTTCTTCAGTGACTTGTGACATTTGGAGGTTTTGGAGTGTACAAAAGGCTAAACCTGTCTGGTTCCCAGATTCTTAGGAGATCATTTTGATACTTGCATTCTTGTGAGGAAAGGAGTGAAAGTCATTAGTTTCACAAAAATGAATTGATCTTATAACATAACTAGAATAGGAAGTTCTTTTATGTATTTTAATATTTTAAAATATTCTCCTAATTTTAGATTTTTATCACTTTAGCAACTAGAGTCATTGCCAGTGACTTTCATCTAAAATCTTAGATATTTAACAAAGGGCAGATCCTACTTCCTCCTTCTCCTCCTCCTTTTCCAATATATGACTGGGAAGTAATGGGTTACTCTTCCATCAATAGTGACTTATTTTCCTAGCTGTCTTATTTCATCCTCACTAATGATATACAGCTAGTCACTGTACTTATATCTTAGAGTGTTATGTGAAGAGTGGTACCATTAGTGTGGGTGGAGTGCTCAAAGCAGATGGGTGCTTTAATATCTTCTCTAGCAGTTAGAGTAACTTCTTTCTAAATATTAGGCTGAAAGTAAAATCTGTAGGGTGGATTTTCAGTGACATATTTTACTTTCTAATAAAAGTAGCAGGTGTGGCCAGGTCTGGTGATGCACATCTGCAATACCAGTAACTCAGGATGCTGCAGCAAGAGGATACACATTTGAGGTCATCCTCAACTACTTGGCAAGGCCATAAGCAACTTATTGAGACCCTGTTTCAAAATAAAAATAAAAATGACTAGAGATGTACTAAGTGGTAAACAGCCTCTGGGTTCCAATAAATAAATAAATAAATAACATGTAAAAATAGAATTAATTGCTGATACCACATTTTGAAATTACAAAGGAACAGAAATAAGTACAAAACACAGGATGCTTAAGATGTTAGAAAAGAATAAATATCCTGAAACTGTTAGATATTTGAACTATTTGATGAGCAATAAACATTAGATACATCTAAATATCTGAGTAAAACATAAGCCCCTATTATTGAAGTTTTATCCAAATTTTCAGTTCTTTGTCAAAAGCACTCATACATAGTGTAAACTCTTTATGTAAAATTAATGATAAAATAGATTTCCTGGTTAAAGAACATACACATTTTAAATCAAGCTATTAATTTTTTCTTCTAAAAGTTCTACAAACATAATGCCCTACAAATAGCAAATAAGAATGCCTGCTTTATTACAATATAACTTCAGTATTGAATTTCATTAGCTTACGAATTCACTAAAATTTATTAATTTCTCAATAGATGTGGCCAGTATTGTGATAATTACAAGGATAGGAAAGTAAAATAAATATCACCCATCCATTCAATATTTCCAATTTTCCAATTACACTAATTGGCAAGCTTAATTTTATCTTCAGAAATCCTGCAAAAGTATTAATTTATATTTTGATATTTTGTTTTGTGTTGCTTCTGTGATTGGAAACAAGATTGGTATAGGAAGAAGTTTAGAGAAGACACTCTAAAACTAATCTGCTTGGAATGGAATTGTGTAACCATCCATGAAAGCTCACTTCTACAAACCTCAGTTTTCTTTTTCTAAAGTTGGGGATTATTAGAATAGTGATTTCAAGAACTGTGAGTCTAGAACTAAAGCATCTAGAACAGGGCCTGTTTAATGCCACCTCTTTAGTGTCATATGATTTTCAAGTTATTTTATAATTAGTTTCATTGATACATGAAACTTTACAAATTGCATTATATTACTTTGCACATGATTGCCATATTGAAATTTGTTGCATTTACAATACTTTATTTGTTAACATTCTAATGTTTTGTAATATTCAATGTTCTCTGAAAATACTCATCATTTTTCTATTCCTTTCCAGTATTTATACTTTCTTTCTCTGGCTAATAGAATTAACTAACATTTTCAGAACAACTACATTAATTATAAAATTACAACAACTACAACAATTACAACAATTACATAGTCTTCCTAATTGAAATACAATTTAAACTATTTTATCATTGACTTTGATACTACTCCCTGTATTAAAGACAGTGCTAAAATACTGAATTATTTTTATAACTTCTTTTTCATCACCCAGTAAATTCATCTTAATCATATTTTTTCATAAATTGTCATCTTTTATATGTTTTGGAATATAGAATTTTTGTTCTCATAAATAACATTTCTGCTTCATTAAATAAAAATTTCTATTGTGCAAACTTTTTTCAGGAATTCTTCCAGAATTTATTTTTCATCCATTTGGCACCTGCGTATACTATAACTTTGTGGATTTCATCTCATGTTTTTCCTGTCATTTTTTGCAGTGCATTTTTACATAGTTTATGCATTCTTTAAAAACTTTTTATTTAGTAACTACTAATTCAAATCAAATTGTTCAATGTATTAAATTGATCTCTGACTCAAAAAAATTATCCATTCCTTATATATTCAAAGTAATAGTGCAGGTGAATTATTTTCCCTCCGACTGCTCCTTAGCAAGGTCTATGTCTTAGAAGCAGGTCAGTGAAACAATCTCCTATGTATGAGAGGTATACTGAAATCAATAACACCACGGAGAAACCAGGAAGAGCTTACAGCAGCAAAATAATCAATGTGTGTTGGTCCTACTATTCCATGAATTCACAGTTTGTGTTTGGTCTGCCAATCCATTCTAAACTCAACCAAGCTACTTCATGCTTCTGAAGTCTGCTGATACATTTGGGAGGTGGCCAACTTCTAAGAGGGCTTCATCACAAACAGCTCATTTATTGTTCAGGAGTTTGTCTTTATTGAACAGGCAACCATGAACTTAGCTCTCTCACATTGCTATGAAAAAGCAGGCTGAAGACTGATTTCAAAAGTTTGGCAAATTTATAAAGGACCTGTCAATGAAAGTACATACATACTGTACATTTGTGCATGAGGTGTACCCCCAATCTCCTGTTAATGCAGGAATATTCAGAGGTGAAATGATTAAATTTTGAGAGCTGTAAACTATCCTGTCCATTCTCATTTAAATGGGATGACTGGGTGGTAACTGCAGGCGGTTGGGACATGGCTGGAGAAGGTGGGTCACTGGGTGCATATCCCGAAGGATTCTTTCTCCTGTGGTCACTTCTCTTTCCTCTCTATCTGCTTCTGGATCGTGTCACGAAATGAGCATCTTTTTTCCTCTGGATTCTTTTTCCATGATGTACTGCCTCATCTTGGATCCAGAGCAAGTGAGTTGGTCATCTATGGACTGAGACTTCTGAAACTGTAAACCCCAAATCAATTTCCCTCCTCTACATTGTTTTTTTCTGGTATTTTGGTCATAGGGAGAAAAAAAAAAGCTAACAAAAACTGATACAAAGATTATTGAAATTATTGTTGCAAATAATTTATCATCTTTCAGTCATGAGGAACCACGGTAATTACCATTTCACAATGAGGTTCCTTTTCTTTTTCTTAATTCCTCATATTATCTAATGCATTTGATTTAGGTAGAGAGTATCCTTTCAAAAATAACTAGATAACTAGATAAAATTAGTAATAGTTTGGAAGTTTTCACTTAAAGACTACTTGTTTAATATGTAACTGTTAATTTGTATTTTCCATATGTTTGAAACTTACCTTATCACTAGTTCTTGGGAAATTAAACACGTGAACAGCTTATATAACCTTCATTTGGTTAGTCAATGAAGCAACTAAATACCTCGCCACCTTCCAAATATCTGGAAAGCTGTACACAGCTGGTCCAAAATGGGAGGGCAATAAAGTTCATTCTTGCTTACTACATGCATTATAATTTGCTGAAGAAACATTATATTTCTTTTCTAAGTAAACAAGAAATAATCACATTTTCTTAGTGATACAAAAGTTGCAGGAATAACTCTTCTCATGTCTGCATCTGCTAACTCCCAAAATAATGAGACTACATTTCACTTAGCCATTCCTTTTGAGTAATCTTCTGCACCCCTATCCCCACACCTCCCACCAGCTTCCTCCAGTCACATACCCCATTCTCTCTGGCAGGCATTTGGAACATCGGAGCTATCACAGAGTTGTTTGAGATTTTATTTATATTCCATGAATTTGAATTTGTGTTTCTATGAGGTTTATGTTTTCATGGAGAAAAGTAGCTTAATATAACTCCATCTATGATATTAAGAATAAAATGAAATCATTCTTACAAGAATACTTTGAGTTTTAACATACCCATTCATACACTCAAACTGAAACATTGTTTAAGGGCATTTATTGAGGCCTTAAGAAAAGCAAATATGAGCAATAAATCCCTAGGAATAAATCACAGTCATAAGAGTGACCACCTTGAAACAGAAATGGCTGGTTATAAAAATAACAGAAATAAAAGCTAAGCTGCCACATATCAAAGGGAAAGTCTTCTGAATTGTAAAATAGAATTCTGAATTGGATGTACTGGAAGGGTGGAATGGGAGACCAGGAGCCAGACACAACTCTACAGAACAAAATTAGAATCATGGAAGAGCACAGAACATTTATCAGACAATGAAAATAAACAAAGCACCGTTTCTCAATAGTAAAGAGTAGTCACTGAATTAAGGTCACTAAATAGGAATTCCAATGAGGCTTAAAAGCACGATTCTAATTTTCTAGTGAAAATCCTATTTATAGTTTTAAACACACACACACACACACACACTCACATATATCTTTTTTTTATTATCACTTTTTCTCACTTTAAACACCACTGTGTTGCAACAGAAATATAAACTAAGGGTGATAGAAAATACTGGTGTCTAATTTTATTCTCATGTCGGTGTGCAGAAATTAAACAAATCAATGTGCAGGTCAGGTGTTTTCTAGTGCATTGTTTTCAATAAAATTGAAGAAGACTTAATCTAACTGTCAGCTGACAGATTGTTAGAATGATTTCATGTGATAAAACACTTGGTGCTTTTGAGCATATAAATGAGAAATTTTGAAGTATTGAGTGGCTTTGCTATAGAAAAATTCTTCTACTTAAATGTAATTACTTAGGTGAAAAAATTCTAAGTGTTTATGTATTGTAGGCTTTAGAAATTATCATTAAAACATATAAACTATAAGAATAAATATTCATTTTATTAATTGATGTACTGCCAGTAGATATGACCTTTATACAAATAATCTAAAAGTGCTATATTGACAATGTTTTAATCAATTACTTATTCCTAATAAATATTGTATTGATCATTAAACTCAGAAAAAAATTTAGATTTGTAAAGACCACAGTGTAAATATATGAAATGTTTATATATTCCCATATTTCTGTTGCAGAGAAATATAAGAAGATAGACCTTTATCGCGTTCCCTGCCCACAGAGAAACACGACACCTGGTTGAAGTTTCAATGCTTTATTGCGCGCTGTCCTTCTGCTTCTATCATTTCTTTTTCTTATCCTCCTTTTTCTCCCCCAGCAGGGAAGTTACAGACCTTATATAGGTAAAACCACCAATCAAAGGAGAGCACACGAGGGAAAAGCGTGGACAGATACAGAGAGCCAAGCAGGGCATACCGAGATCATGCGTTGTGCATGAGACCAGAGAACCAGTCATAAAGACTTCCTTAAAATGATGTCAGATGTTTGTGCAAAAGTTAACTGCTCTGGCTCACTGCCAGGCGCCATCTTAGCCACACCTAGGGCCTGGGGTCCCGGGTACCCCGACAGTTCCCCCTTTTTTATTATAAAATTAAAGCTCGGGACCGTGCCTGTCTTAGGTTGAGTGGTCAGCATATGTCCTTACCCGTCATCAGAGTCTGCAGAGCATGCTGCAGCTCCTGTCTTAGGTTGGTACATAGCCACCTCCTTCATTACCCGTCTTTGACTACCGGTCCAGCATCGAGAGCCACACTTGTGGGGAGCTGCCGGCCTCTAGGGCGGTCATGGCCTGATGAAAGATAATCCGATCCCTGTGTTGGCTGGCTCGTAGACGCACAAACAGACGAGTGAGGAAAAGGATACCAATGAGGAGAAGCAGTCCCAAAGTGCCCAGACCTGCCCACTGTTTTACAAAATTGAAAGCAGAAGAAAACCATTTAGCCATCTCAGATACAGAAACAATATGTACCCCAGTAGAATTAACTTTGACAATTTCGGCTCTAAGTTGTGAGGTAAGATTATCAAATTGAGATGACCAAGTAGAAGTAAGGTAAAGTGACAAATTACTAGATAACTCAGCTGCAGTGCTGAAATTATCATATACATTAGGGGTAACACAAACAGCTCTTAAAGAGTAAACACATCCCAGTCCCAAAAGTTCTTGTAATATGTCCACTTGTTCTTGTAATAGGTCCACTCTTTGATTCACCAGGAGTAAGCCTGCCCTTAAATGTTGGTTTAAAGTCTCTTGAGTTTGTAAGGCAGTAGCTGTGTTTTCAGCTAAACGGTTGACTGCAGTCGCTGTCTGTATAGTAGTTGTCAATGCAGCAGCTGCAGTCGCGGCAGCCGCCGCCGATGCAACAACGGCTGCAACCACAGCTGCCGCGATGCCAAATTGTATTTTATTTTTATTTCTTGATAGTAGCACTGGTAATTCTGCATCTGTAACAGAGACTGGGATAGGTAGGAAGGTAGGGATGCGCATTAAGACCGCGCATGTTGAACTGGGGTCGCTCGCTTTGTATTTTGACAACCTGTCCAAATGGGAGGTGTGGAAAATTTTGGATTACATGGAGGAAAAATTCTGGGAGTTTTAAATCCATTAGTGGGAAGAGGTAATTTGTGAGGTACAAATCCTGTGATCAAGGTTGCTTCCCCTTCCCAGTATGTCCTTGATGTGGTTATTAAATTATTATTGGCAAACTGAACACCAAGCAAAGCATAACCCTGGAGCAGAGCATAAGGGGATTCCATACTCTTATAAAAGAGACCCTGTACCTGCTTTTGGAGAACAATACAAGGGCTAGAGTTATTATTACTAATAGCATTATCCTCAGGTATATCAAAGCATAAGGCTCCAGGGAGGGAGAAAGTGGAAGAATTATATGGTTGAGTCTCTGGATCATAAAGTGTAGTGGGTAATCCTGTAGCCGCATTGGTGGTGAACAACAGAGGGAGTAGAGAGGAAGTATTAGTTAACGGCAAAGGATATGGCCAAGCTTTAACTATTGCCCACAGGTTCTGGGTCTGGCTGTCCGCTTGTGTCTTTGCAGTTTAGGAAGGCTCACTATCGTGAGGAGGAGTAGTATCACTTCCATGTTGTATAGGTCTGGTCAGTCTTTCAGGAACCCAGATCGGAGTTTGTTGATCCTATGGAAAAATACAGACAGACCCTCGGACCAAACGTAATACTGGATCTGGTCCTTTCCAGCAACCTGTCAATATGTCTTTCCACTTGGCCCATGTTTGAGGGACAGGGGAAGGGTTGCTATGGCGATCAGCCGCAGAGTGTCCATAATTGTCTATAGTCAAAAATTTAAAATAAAAAGAACCAGATTAATTTTGTCCTTGGGAGATTTAAAAGAGGCTCCTATTCCCCCTTTTTGTTTATTAAGACAATTTTTTAAGGTGAGATGTGTCCTCTCGACTATACCTTGTCCTTGTGGATTATAGAAAATACCAGTAATCAATTGAATATTAAATGTTTGTAGAAATAGCCGGAAGCTTTTGGAGGTATAAGCAGGACCATTATCTGTTTTTATAACTTTAGGTATGCCCCAGCAAGCAAACGCTTGTAGGCAGTGTTGAATGACATCTTTTACCTTTTCTCCAGAGTGAGCGGAAGCCATGATGACCCCTGAAGCAGTGTCTACTGACACATGTACATACTTTACAGTACCAAATTCAGGAATATGAGTTACATCCATTTGCCAAACATGATTAGGTAACAATCCCCTGGGATTGACTCCAAAAGATTGTACTGGGATCAAAGGAGCACAGTGTTGACAATTTTTTACTATTTGTCAAGCCACACATTTAGAGATAGGAAATTTTCTACTCAAGGTAGTGGAATTTACATGGAATTTCTCATGAAAGAGTTTTGCTTGTTCCTCTATGGAAAAAACAAAAACGGATTTGGTAGCCATATCCACCAAATCATTTGCTCTAGCCAAAGGTCCCGGTAAATTAGAATGAGCCCTAATATGTCCTATATAGAATGGATGTTTACACTGCAGAATAAGGTTTTGCAGTGTAGTGAAATAGGAAGCCACGGTGGATAAAGAAGAAATACATGGCACAGTTTCAAGAACACTTAAAGCATTAACAACATATGAACTATCAGATAGGAGATTAAACGGCTGATTATCTGTTATTTTAAAAGCCAACACCACAGCTGCGAGCTCAGTAACTTGTGCCGAGTTGGATTGAACTTTTATAGTATGAAGTTGATCATGAACAAGTGCAGCGCCTACTCCATTATAAGATCCATCAGTAAATATAGTTATACAATTTTTAAAAGGTTGGGCACTAGTCACTTTTGGAAAAATTATGGGAGTAACTTTACAAAACTGAATCCAAGGATGTTGGGGATAATGGTTATCAAACTGAGCTGAGGTGGAACAATATAATACTGACCAATCATCATCATTATTGCTTAGCCATTTAATTTGCTGAGTGGAATAAGGGGTTATAATGATAGAAGGATGGATTCCAAAGACAGTAATGCAAGATTCTATTCCCTTAAATATTACTTGAGCAACAGCTTTGGGATATGATTGTAATATTTTAGCTGGTAGGAAGGTAGGAATAGGCATTAAGACTGCTCATGAGAACCTAGAAGCATTTCAACATTGAGAAAGAAGTTTGGAGAATAGCAGCTTGATAAATACCCTGCTTTAAAACTTGTATACTTGGAAAATATGAATATATGTAATATACAAGGAGTGACCATTTTACAATTACTTTGACACTTTAATCTTATTAAATTTAGTTTTTAAAGAAAAATTTAGACTCTGTAACATAGTACAATACTCTCAACAGTTGTTTAACCATAATTGTATAAACCCCAATTTTTAAGACTAATTGTTTTAAAGAATAAAACTTAATAGACACAAAGTTAAGAGTAAATTAGTGTTTCTAAGAAATCCTTGTTATTTTACCATGTTATTTTACCATATAGATTAAACTTTGGCTTATATCAGAACATTAGTATTTCACCTTAGGAAAAACCTTAAATAGCTTTAGCTGTTTTACATACATACAACCAACTTAGTTACACACAGACTTGTTGAAACTTGCCCTTCACTTACACACAGACTTTTTTAGCACTCACTTAGACCCTCATGTATTTCATTATATAACACTTTCTTATCCAGAAAGATTTTCTTCTTCACTAAATATAGTTGTATTTTTAGAACCTTTTATTTTTTCTTTTTTATGCGTTGACTCCCTTTTGTTTACATTCTGAAACAACTCTTATGAAATTTCTGAATTTAGATAAATTACACCATTTTAACAAGATAAAATACTTTGTTGTTTATAGTACTCTAACTGAAACACAGTTGAAACCTTTAGAACCCTTTGTATATAGAATTGTACTTGTTAAGACATAACTCTTAGTAACCTTGTTTTTAGTCAAGATATTAGACAAGTGTCCTGAACAGTATTTGCTGTCTCTTTTTTGTTGAAGAAAGGTCCTAGAAACAATTGATATTAGACTATGTTTAACATCAACATTCCATTAGTTTGACCACCTAGAGACTTGCAAGTTATTTTTAAAGACATTTCACTTTTATTAGTTTACCCAATTTAAATTGAACCTTTTTAAATCACGTGAATAAAAGTATTTGGATCCATTTTTAAATTTTAATTTTAGGAGCGCTCAGTTTTGATACAGACAAAACATGACATTAGACAGCACAACATCCACATAACACAAAATCAAAGGCCTTGTAACTTTATAGGTGAATCTCCATTGCAATGTAACAGATGTTTAAAAACTTTAGTTGAATAAAAAATAGAACTGATCAAAAAGAAAAAAAAAATCATTAACCTAGGTATGTAGGATCAAAATTATGAGGTCAAAAATACAGCATTAAAGAAAAACAAAACAAAACAAGAATCCTGGAAAATGAGTTAGTTTTGTGTAGCAGCCCAGAAGTTTAAAACGGACACCTTTTTTTTTTTTTTTTTTTTTTTTTTTTAATCTTTAGGTTACTCCCCTTTCCCGCTGAGACTGCTGCAGTTCACATTCCAATGTAGGCTTCAGCAAGGCCAGGCAGGGGGGAGGGAGGATCACCCAGGACTTTTTAACCCTTTTTCTTCCTGGTTGAGAAATCAGGTTAGGTTTGAATGCAGAAAATCACAAAACATTATTTCTTACTACTTTTGAGGAATGGAGCTGCTGAGATCTCTGCCTAGGGGGATTGGACTCGGGGGAGGACTGCTTCAAGAACACGGGTGTTCCCTCCCTAGGTGGCCATGGAGCTGCGTGGAAGGGATCAGGAGGGGGGGCCTTTTTTCTGTCTCTTGTGATAGTTTCTCTTGATCCAACAATCCCTCATTTAAAAACCGAGGGACTTTATCTTCTACAGTTTTTAAAAACTTCCTAGCTGAGGAAACCTTTAAAGGTGTTCCATTTTTCTTTAACAATTCTCTCAGTGGCTGTTGCATCTTAACTTTGGACATTTCAGACCCCATAATTAATTTGCTGCGATCACTTTTTGTATACCAGTTTCAGTTCACTGGACTGCGTTCCGCTTGGTCCGGGTTGATTGATGGTGGCCTTTCACGCACCACTTTAACTTTAATATCTCTAATGTGGACCGCTTTTCGCTTAGTCCAGGGTGTAGCCGCCTTTCGCGTGCTACTTTCACTTTAATACTTTTAAGGTGGACTGCCTTTTGCTAGTCCACTCCGAGCCGCGTTTCGCTTGGCTCTGTCTCCGGACTGCCTTTCGCTAGTCCACTCCGAGCCGCGTTTCGCTTGGCTCTGTCTCCAGACTGCCTTTCGCTAGTCCTTACTTTCACTTTAATCGGACCGCATTCCGCGTGTCCCCGGACCACCTTCCGTGTGTCCTGACTTTAATTGGACCGCATTCCGCGTGTCCCCGGACCACCTTCCATGTGTCCTGACTTTAATTGAACCGCATTCCGCGTGTCCCCGGACCACCTTTTGTGTGTCCTGACTTTAATTGGACCGCATTCCGCGTGTCCTGATAGTCGCTTTACCGCGAACGTCAAGGCTGCCTTGATCACTCCTTTTTTATTATTTATAACATTAATCTCTAAAACTTACCTAGGTAGTTGCTGCTGGTTTGTTGTCTTCCGGGTCGGGTTTCGGCACCACTTATCGCGTTCCCTGCCCGCAGAGAAACACGACACCTGGTTGAAGTTTCAATGCTTTATTGCACGCTGTCCTTCTGCTTCTATCATTTCTTTTTCTTATCCTCCTTTTTCTCCCCCAGCAGGGAAGTTACAGACCTCATATAGGTAAAACCACCAATCAAAGGAGAGCACACGAGGGAAAAGCGTGGACAGATACAGAGAGCCAAGCAGGGCATACCGAGATCATGCGTTGTGCATGAGACCAGAGAACCAGTCATAAAGACTTCCTTAAAACGATGTCAGATGTTTGTGCAAAAGTTAACTGCTCTGGCTCACTGCCAGGCGCCATCTTAGCCACACCTAGGGCCAGGGGTCCCGGGTACCCCGACAGACCTTCAGGAATAAATGTCACATTGGCACAGATCTTAGGTTTGAATTTGAATAGAAATATAAGTTCTAAAATTGTTCTAAATATATGACTTTCAAACTTCAATTTAGCCACAGTCTTGTTCTTTAAGTAGTATATAATCGCAGGTCTAGAAATAAAAGATTAAAATTGATTGTGCTAATTGGAAGGAGGTGGATCATACCTATGTACCTGTCCTTCCTAATCACCACTATCATTGCTAAAACTCTGTAAATCATCATTATGATGATCTTTATATTTCTTTCCAACAATTTAAATAATGTAGAAATGTTATATATCAAGTAAAGAGATTCATTTTCCCATGCTCATCCTCATATTTTCTCAGAATTCAAAGTGTGTGTGTGATTTTTTATTTTAACTTTCATGTAAATGTGACATTTGTTTAAAGATTAGGGTATACCAGCCCAGCTGATTCATGTTCCAAATTGGGATGGGAGGAGTTAAATCATATTGCCCAAGGTTACATTAATTTACAGAAAAGTTGAAACTACAACCAATTTTCCATAGGTTTATATTTCCCCCTTTTAAGTGGCAGTTCTAAAAACTATTTGCTTTAAGAGGAGTATCTCTCCCTGAAACTTTCCCACAGTGTTCATCTAAATTGAAGGGAGAGTTGTGAAAGAGTAGCTACCATAAAAAGGAAATAACTGAGGCAATTTACTCTCTTCTTCCCAGTAGGAATTCACAGAGCAGTATATTCCCATAAAATCCATAAAGTGAAAGTATTAGAAAGGATCAGAATTCATGTAGAGGGCAGAAAGAAGTAGAATCTAGCATACCTGTTGTTAAAATTTAGAAATATTAAAGGCATATTTGGATGAGGATCTGGCTGAGAAATTAATTCTGTATTTTAATCAACAGTTAATGACTGGGATATAGAGTTTCTTTCACCAAACAAAACATATGCATTATTACTTTAAAACATTTATCATCAAATTTATTATTCATGGGCATCAACTTGGAAGTCAAAATGTACAGTTCACAGACACCCAAATCCAAAGAATGCTTCAGTAGGCATGTACCAGAACCCAAATCTTTGCATTTATATAGGTATAGGAGATAATTCCAATGCGCTCGTTCCTAGAATAATTTTTTTCTTTTTCTTTTTTTAATTGGATATACAAGATAATGGAATGTATTTTGACGTAGTATACATATGCGGAGAATAAACTTCTCATTCTTCTGGTCATACATGACGTAGAATTACATTGGTGGTATAATCACATATGCACATAGGATAGTAATGTCCAATTCATTCTACTGTCTTTCCTATTCCCATACCCCTTCTTTCCCTTCATTCCCCTTTTTCTAATCCAAGTATTTTGTAGTTTCTAGATTTATTTGGGAACATTTTTTTCATCTTTGTTCCTCTTATTATTTGTCCTTGACAACCTTTATATAGCCATTCTTCATAAATTATGTCTGACTTTTATCAATTATTTCTGTCATTATTTTCTGTCAGTCAAAACAAATTGTGATATTACTACAAAAGGGCCATATTTATTACTTTCTTTAAAAATACTTATCATAAACCAAGTATATTAATGTATACATGTGTATTCTATGAAGTTGCTACAAAAATTGAAACATACATTTGATTTTAAGACATTTCTCAAAATTAGGACATTACATAAATCAGTGTTATGCAAATTTGGCTTCTGATAGATTTAAAAACCATATTCATCTTACAATTATTACAAAAATTCCTTCCTAATTAGATATACTATTTATAGTTTCCATTCAACATTGGATCAAATTATGTATCCTTGCATATGTCTCTTTTGTTTTGCTGTTTTAAGCTGTGTTGTCCATGAATGTCTCTATGAAATTGAGCATTAATAAAATGAAGATTCTGATTCAGTAAGCTTGGGGTTAGTCATAAGAATGTGCTTTTGTACTGTTATCCCAGCTGATTTCAATACTTGTGCTCTGTGAATTGTGTTGTAGACAATGGTGCGTTAGAGGCTATTTCTTTACCAAGATGTGACAATTTTGTATGGTGATTGTATTTATTATATGATGCAGTGGAATTTTTTTCAATCTACTTATACAGCTCGTTAACAGTATACAATGGAGATTTCTTTTGTCAGTTCATGAAAATTAAAATACCTTTCACCATTTCAGGTGATTTTCCTTTTTGTACCCACTGGCACTTGAGGCATCCTGCTCTCTTCTCTTGTGTTATCCAGGAGCTAACTGCCCTCAGACTCACTTTGCATCACAGGAACTTTCCAGGCTTCATCAACTTAACTCAATAAACGTTTGGTAAAAAAAAAAAATAAAGGTCAAAATCTCTGTGTTAAACTAAAGGCCTCATCAGGCATAAAGAAATAATAATATCTATCATTCCAGAATCTTCTGGTCAAGAAATATAAAAGAGAGGCTTCAAGTACTTGTGACTTAGAGTAAAATATTAGCAACAGTGTTCAGAAAGATATTTTGTTTTATTAAATTGAAAGCACAAAAGAAAAGAAAGAAGATAATTACCTTTACAAGAAGTCCAGAAATAAACTATTAAAAACCCTTCATATGGTTAAGACATTCTATGTATGGATCAGGTCTTGAGATATATACATGCATCACCCTGTGACAAAGTTAGGGTATAATACCAGCTTCATAATTTATAGTAGAGAGCTGTTTCAATATCTGACCATTAGCTTGATAGTTCTTACTCTTGGTATTCCCCATGACTTAAAGAAGAACCCTATAATATGTATTTCTAGGCAAAAATAAAATAAAATAAAATAAAAAAGAAGGAAGCTTAAATTAAGGATATAGTCTTATGTTCTGTTTAGCTAGTTACCCAAACCCATGGGAAATATCTCAGAGAGAATAAACCAAATTTATTTTCAGCTTCATAGAGGGAAAAATACTTCTTAAATCGTACTACTTTTTGTAGATTCCTAGAAAGTGGAGCTTGTCTCCACAATTGAAAACACTCTGGAAATTAAAAAAAAAAAAAAGAAAGTTCATTTGCATTCAATTACACCTGCATCTTGTCTATTCAGAAGACTTCAGTTAAAAACATTGTGATATCAACATTGTATAAGTGCTTTATAGTTTATATTCCCTTAGGGCCTATCATGAGACATACATTGATTCTTCCCAAAATGAAGCTAGTAAGCATTTAAATGCTCTATTGTGCTGAATATGCTGTGGAAGAATGAAGTTAACACATGATTGCTTATCAGCAGACAGGACAAAAATGTGAAATCTAAATAAGAGAAGCATTAGAAGTTATATCAATAGAACAACACTGAAACAATCTGTCTCCAATGAGGCTAGTTTACACCTGCCTTCTTTTAATCTCTTGGGGTGCTATGAAGAAGATATTAGACAATGCATGTAAAGTTGTTTTGCAAAATAAAAAGTTTTATAGATGAATAGTTTTAGTTTGTTGCATAGAATTGCATGTGATATGTGTGTAATTGGTTCCAGAAAGTGTTTCTTTGCTTCTCCATTGTTTCCTAATCTATCATGTTATCTGTATCATTACACAAATACAATAACAAAAGCTGAAAGACAATAAACTAGTTCTGAAGAAATAGTAAAACTAGTTATTACCTGACAAGTATCTCAAACTATTTAAAATATAATTCACAGATTTTTCGCTTGTCATATCTATAAATGAATTTTGAAAAAACTCTCATGTAGAGAACTAATCCCAGAAAAAAGAAAAAGAAAAAGAAAAAGGCTTCCACTGTGCCTATACACCCTCCATTGCACTGCTCCTTAAATGTAAAATCACACATTATTAAAATATTTGTAATAAGTCCATTATACTAAAATATTCTCCTTGACTTTGGGAAATTTTTCAGATTTCATAGTATCGCACAATAAAATGATGTTAATTATTTAGTATTTTTCATGTACTTTGTTACTTCTAATTCTCATTATATTGTATTTTTCACGCTGAAATTTTCCAGTAATTGTTATGGAAAGAAGTATGTTTACTTGCTTTTTAAAAAAAAATTAAATGGGTTTATATCATACACTTACAGAAGAAAGTTGAATTTTTTTCTCTTTAACGTTGCAATTATTTTATGACTCATTTATAAGAGAAAATTGTGTAGTATTATTACAAATGTAATTCAACAAAGATCATTAAATTTATTGAGAACAAAATTTCTAATCATCCTATAAACTATGTTAGAATTTGTTAAGAAAATAACAAATTCTTGCTTCTTAAATTGTGGTCTACTAATATTCAGTAGAAATGGTAAAGCTGAATTCACATAATAGATTCTTGTAGCTCTCTGGTTCTCTGCCTTAGTCTCACTGTATCAGGTCCCTTTGAATAGTGCTCTTGGAACTCTTTTTAACAAGCATTACAGTGAGACTTCATACATTAGTGCTTGAGAAAACTCTGACAATTCTTTCCCAGTTTTCTACCAAATAATTCTTCACAAGAAGGATTGCCCTGTAGAAAGCATAAGGCAAAATTTAAAGCATGTTGAATGATATATTGCTCAAAAAACTTCGAAGAGTGCACAAAAGAGAAAATGGCAGGTATGGTGTTTCTTATTCCTAGTCAAGGCCCTTCCCATTGAAGCTCTGATTCATGAAGCATATGCAATATTTATCTTTACCATATCTTAGAATTCTAATAATAGGATGTATTACATTTTGGAACATGGTAGATTAATTGATGAGGTAAAGAAATTGACTAGTTTACACAAAATTGACTAGTATAATCCTCAACAGAGAAAAACAAGTACCTTCTGAGTTCAGAGAATAGCATGCTGTGAGACCAGAGCTTGAGGAGAGACACAATTTCTGCAAAACTGTGATTGCAACCCCTTCTCGAACCTCACCCAATTCAGGACAACTACAGTAGCATTATGGGGACACAAGTGGTCTTTTGAAGGAAGAGTGATCATGCAGATAAATTATTCATTATTCTGTCCTCTCAAGAAACAGTTATTGACCAGTTATCCTTGCCAATAAGGAATAAGATGGTCATACGTGCATTGTTGGTCCTATCTCTGGGTGTCAATAAGAAGAACAAATTACTTATTTCCACGGTAAGACATGTTTAGCATTGAACTGAATGATCTGCACATGTGATACTGACTTGGACTTTAAGTGGATTGGGGAGAATAGCAGGAAGATTCAGGAAAGATGGTATGGTCAGGCTGAGATGAAGTGAGAAAAGCCCTTGAATATTTACTTCAGGTATAGAAAATGGATCTTACCATCACTTAGAGTTGTGAAGGAAAAAAAAATCGAACTGGGCTTACATTACGCATTTGCTTGGAATACCAAAATATGATTCTGAGTTTCTGGCATATAGAAAAGATTCCTAGGCCTACTTCCTAGACATCCATTTAATAAGTTGTCTCTTTCAAGTGTTTGGGCCAAATGTTTGAGATTGAATTGGCAAGACTGCTGTGGCCTATATTTGTCCACAGTGACAATAAAGACAAGGACTTAGCACGATTATGATAAACAAAAAGGGAGTGAGATGAGGAGCAACTCCTTCTCTTCCATCTTTGCAATGATTCTGTTTTAACTGACACACACACAAATACTTTTACAGGAATATATTTTGTTTAATAGTTTCTTCTTCTTCTTAGCCTTCCACCAAGGAAATGTATCAGCCAAGAAGAGACAGAGTGTGAAAGAGCTGCACATGCCCCCAACCCTTTCACATCCTCTTTCATCAGTGGGGATGTACTTTAAGCCTGCATTAACATGATGAGCTTTGACTCTAGGAGGAAACGTGTGCTTTCTCTTTACTTATTATAATTTTTATTTATCTACTTTTTCGATGCTGGGAATTGAATCTAAGGTCTTGGATGAATTATCCTAAATTTTGAAAACTATAGGAAGAGAATTTACCAACAAAAACAACAGAAAATGTGAAGATTCTACTGAGATGTTATTAGAAGAGCCCAGAACCCAGTAGTAATAGTAGGGGTGGGAGTATGTTGAAAAGACTTAGAGGTGCCATTAAATAAATGAATAAACTTTTTAATGATTACCTTTCAGAGTTGAGTTACATTTATCAAACTTCTATTTTTATTTTCATTGTCTCATTACATTTTGTTTCCTCAAAAGTCATATTAGACTATAACAAACTGAAAAAAATTACATGATTCGAATATGTCAAATAATATCTGCAAACTTAATGTTCCTCATGCTTCATATGGTAATCATGCTGCCTATCTCTCAGGAGATACACTATTCAATTCCTATTTTGTGAGTAGAGGACTCGAGTATTTCTGACTGACGTTTTCATCATTTAAAGGGAAAGTGTTGCTTACTCAACCACATGTGAAAGTGAGGCCCAAGGCACAGGTTTTATATAGACTCATATTCAGAAGCCTTTAGTGAGCACATATCCTATTATCATATATAATATTGATTCAGATTACAAAATAATCTGTTACCTCTAACACTTAAAGCATTTTGAAGGCCACCCCTCCGTTCTTTAGACTCCCTCGGATTGCTGTTGAAAAGCATGTGATCAAAAAAAGCAAAATGTCTTAAATAATGGCCCTAAAAACACAATTCTACTAAGATGAAAATATTCTCTAACCATGAATGTTAGTCATCGTCTGAAACAACTTGACCATAAAAGAAGCAACTATGAACATAGCTTCCCAGTGATATTACATCAGCCAAAAGCACTTAAATTCAATTTCAATATGATTTATTTTTGAGTATATTTATTATTTCTCTAATTTTGGATGTTTGTGTATAAAATCTATCAATGTTCAATCAATAAATGTCAATGAACCTCTACTTGTGAACAACATATTATGTATGCCAAAAGAAAGAAAATTGTTAATTTTCTTTTAAAATTTTGTAATATTGAGATATTTAGCAGTTGATTAGAATAAGTTGAATTTCTTTATACTGCCTATTATATATGAACTACAATTAGTGAACCTGTTTAGCAAATCTTATGTTGATAATTTTTATCTAATTCAAATATTGGTCAATCAGAATTAAAATTCCACATTTTATGCTATGCCTTACAACACTAGTCAGGTGGTACATAAATTTATAAACAACAAAATAAATAATAAAACTTAATTAAAAATCAAAGTTACAGATATAGTGAATTTGTTACTTGGTCAGAATGCATATGTAAAAAATTGCATAAAAGTGTTGAAAATATTTTGGTGATTAATTTCAATTTATACATTTTTGGTTTATTCCATACAATTCCTAAGGAAGCCAGATCAATTTAATATGTGGTAATTTTTCTCAGTTAAGCAATGATCACTTTTTGTTTCTGCATGTTTCATATTTCTAAATTCTCTTTGGTACTCTTCTGTCATTCCTAAGGTTAGGTGACAGATTATTAAAATTACTAAAACCTTGCTCTAAGGCAAAAAGTGAAAATGTTTGAGATCTACAATGCATTTTAAACATTAAAAAATACAGGTAAGTGCAAGTTATTATGATGATAAAATGCTTGGCTTCAATATCCATCTCATGTTCTAATGGATATGAGGATTTAATGGAGATGGTGGAGCATATGCATTTTCAACTGGCACTAGCAGAAAAATTACAAAAAAAGTTACAGTTGATTGAAATTGGTTGGCAGAAATATTCACTTATATCATCCAAAAATATAATGTCTAATATTATTCTGGCTAGATTTTGGAAACAAACGTACTTAACTGGCAATTAGTGGCATTTTTCTGATATTGCTGCAGATGAACCCTTTATTGATGATAATCTGTTTAGAATAAAGCACAGGCAAATATCTTGCTTAGCAGTGTCCTGCTCTTCATTTCTGTAGGTTGTGCCAACTTGAAAAAAACATTGTTATTGGCATATCTGCAAAACCCATTGAAAACAATAGAAGCACTTACAAAATGTACCTGGAAGGAAACATTTTATTGAATTTTTACAATTGAACACATAGTGTACATTTTGCAAAAGAGCATAATGGCTACATTAATTTACTTTACTTCTTTTCTATATACTAAGGATCTGAGGTAGGTCAAATTTACTTAGCAATTCCTGAAATAAATTGATAAACTGTTTACAAAAAATATAAATTATTATGTAACATAATGAACTTATGACTTTCAGGGGCCCATTATCCCTATTAAACAATGCAGTATTTACATATTGCACTCCAGGGTGCCATTTGTTCTTGTATCCTTGCAATAGGAAGGCAAGATATTTTTCTGCCTACATGTTTGTTGTGATAACAATAGGCCTCTTAGAATTCTAAGGTCTTAGTCCATTTCATGTTGCTATAGCAGAACTGTTGGTAGTAACTTCTAAAGGAAGGAATTTATTTTTCTTATAGTTCTGGAGACTGGGAAGTCCAAAATAAAGAGATTTACATGTGGCAAGGGCCTTTTGGTGTATTTTCATCCTAAAAGACAAAAGGGTTAGAAACAGGGTAAGAGATTAGGAAAGGGTAAGTGTTCAATAACTCACTCCCACAATGACATCATTAATTCATTCATGAGTGTAATGTTCGCATGACCTAAACACTTTGGGAATTAAATTTTGGGGTGATAACACCTTTGTAGCAATACTCTGGCTATTCTGATTTCAGGGAGTAATAGACTATTCTTTGGCCCAGAAATCCTGTATCTTCTGTCAGCAACCATGAAACTGTGTAGGTTGACCTGTTAGCTTGCATTTTGGTTAAAATCTCATACCCTTCAAAATATGCATATTTTTGCTGATAAAGGTAAAAACAAGAAAGAATCTTGACTGAAAAATGAAGAATGAAGACTACAAAGCTGATTAAAGGCATATGTGGAATACCTACAGGATTCATTATCAACATGCTGACCAAATTATATAGTCAAACAAGCAATAAAACATTTTCATTTTGCTGACTGTTCCATTAGCAGGAAGTTAGATTCAAAGACTGTTATCTCAATAATGTGTTGATTGTGCTAAGTGACTTTCCATGGGTAGGCCTACTTCCCAATCAGGACATCTGTTCCTACTTGCCCCATTTCAACAACTAAAGATTGCTCTAAGATATATCATGAATGAGCAGAGGAATAGGACAATAGTCACAGAAAGACACGTTGAGCAGGGAAGGAGGGAAAATCACAATCATTTGGAGATTATGCAAATTGTTAGAGCAGTGCCTGATGCACACAGGAAATGAGAGAGAGGCCATGTAGTACTTGTTAAGGGGTAATGACAACAAATGTGTTTTCTTATATTCCTACCTCCTGTGACTTTACCAATTTTTCTTAGGTCAATATGGAAATGACAATGCAAAGTCTCATCCTAGTTGAAGTTAAGGAAACCAAGATTCCAGGTATTTACTGACTTAGATTTGTTTTTCAATGTTGATAAAGTAGACCCCCTGGAAAATGAGAAGGTGATGTAAAAAGATCTAGATAAATTTTGTGGTCAGCCCTATTGGAAAATTTCACTGAACTTTATATTGAAAGTGGGTGAGGATTTAAAAGAAATATGATACTAGAATGGAGTTGTAGCCTTGAGTGAGTTAAATCTGAGTCAGAAAAGTAAGACAAAATTCAAAGGCCAATTGGCTATGATTCCTTAGAAAAGGGGTTCCTAAAGACTAAAGTAAAATGGTGTCAACTATGACAAACTTAGCATGTGATGCAGAGATTCAAACACATCAAATACATTTTAAATTGATTTAGGTTAACCATAAGCAATTTCTGCAATGTGAAAACCAAAAGTAAATTTATCTTGTTTGAAGGAATAGAGCCAAATTCTCACTGTCTCCTAGCAGAACCAGAAGGCATATGAACCCACTTCGGTATGCTGAGGAACTTCAGAAAGGGGAGGGACTCAAGTTTTTATGAAAATTTTGGATGCAGGTGCTCAAGTCACAAAACTATCCAGTTGTGTGGAACAAGAGGAGATCATTCAATCAATGAAGTGTGATTGAGATTCATAGTTGGAAAGGAAAGGGAATGTGAACTTGTGACTGATGCTCTTTGGTCAACACAATGTATGGTTCATGGCTTCTGCTGAATACGTAATATTGATATTTTATTTATCTGTGAAAGTGTTGAAGTAGAAAAATATCTTTCTTGATTAGGAACAACTCGTATATAAAAGTGCTAATAGGACACATGAATAAGTCCGTCAATTCATTCTCAAGCGAATTAAGAGGAACATTATGGAATCCCAGAAGGAGAAAAGAATACCATGGTCTTGAATTAGAAATTAAAAATTACAGGTGTAGCAGAATGATGAAATAGCTCAATATAAAAGTCTTATATGGCCAATGAAAAAACCAAACAGAGGTAGAAATTTACAAAAAATTATCACTTACTACTTTATTTTGGATTCTTTTTTTCCATTTGTTTGAGACATTAAGGCTATCACTGGAATCCATTGAGCACACTAATGGAACTTGATCTTTTGTCTTGGACACTGCCAACTCCTTTCCCACACAACTGGTATCTAAAGACCATGATCAATTTGTATTTGCACAGCAAGGCCTTCAATGTTGATTTGTAGGACTCTCCCAGGAGTACCAATCCCCCCTGCTACTTCTTAATAGAGTGATCAGGATTCCATGCAAAAACTCTACCCTCAGATCTCCAATATTTTCACTACACAATGATTATTAGTTAGCAAACCAGAAGCTTCCCTGTCACATCTATGACAGCAGGAAGAGCTGAAAATACCTGGTGAAATTATGGGATTACTTATCTCAAGTTTATTGAGAATATTGTAGGCAGATTTACATTGTCTGTATTTTTGGCATTTGAGAAAGGAAAGTTGCTCTCTCCAGATTCAACCAGGTACAGACATTCTTTGGATACTTGAAATAGTATTTACATTCTATCTGGTTCTTTGCATCAGTGAAGTATCCAATCAGCATTCCTTTGGTGGGGTTCAAACCAAGAGGTTTTGCTGTAATCCATCTAGTAAGCTATCAAACAGTCTCTATATAACACTCCAATGTAATTCCATAACAATCAAACACTTTCAGAATTTAGCTAGTTTTGGAAAATGTACATAGTAAAATCATAATAAAAAGAGAAAATGAGTTAGGAAGGTAGCTTTTATCAAGGAATATATAATTCATATTTTAGTACTCAAACATTTTTTGTGTATAAGTTGAATTATTTGAGAGAACTACTTAATTGAAAGTTAGGTGCCAACAGTAGAAAGGAGCTTTTAGGACCTGTAAAACCCCAATTATTTTGTAAGTTATTCTTTGATTAGATGCCACATTTGTCTAAGGGCATTCTAACTTGATGGGAAAATGTTTTGAGCTCTGGAAAACCTGAGAACAACCACAGTGGTATGGCCACCAATTTATTATTTCCAAGCAAATCTGCAATACTGATTACCTAGTCATACTTGAGATAATAGTGTTCATTGCTGCAGAACTACTAAATTTTTAAGAAACCCATATATGCATTAAGACCATTATTTAGTGGTGATATTCTCAACTATATTTCTGGTCATGGAGCCCCAAATGAATACTTTAAATGTGCTAGCTGGCAGAAAGAAAAAAAATTCATGGTGTTTTCTGACCTACTTCTTATATGAGATAAATAGTTGAAAATCAGCAAGAGAGATACCTGCTGTGTGACTAACAAATGGAGGTGACTTGAAAGGGAACTCACAAGATGAAGTAACAATATTTATTTTAGACATGTAATTGGAATATTACATATACTTTGAAAAGTAATTCTCAGCTATCCTTAAAAGGTTATACTTATTATGTTCAATATAATATTTCCTAAAACTAAACAGAAGAAATAAAATTGAGAAAAATGACAACTAAGTAGAATAAAATAACTTAGCCTATTGCAGAATGCTTGAGGAGAGACACAATAAAGAAATGGACTAGGGTAAAGATTAGATAATTTTCCAATTTCTCAAGCTATTTATGTATTTTTCAAACGTTGTTTTCCTTTATGTGTTTCTAAATAGAGAAAAAAAATCAGACAAACTCAGAATCAGTACCAAAATATCCATTCTTTTGAATAAAATCCTATTTCTGCAAGAAAGTCAATCTTCGAGACATAGAAAAACTCATTATAAATTTGTTGAATGAGGAAACTAAAGTTGTATAATATCATCAATTCCTCAAAGTCAAAACAATGCCTTTTGAAAAAGGATTCTGGATTTAGCATTTCTTGAGACCAAAATTAACATCTTGTTTACACAAGCCTACTATATACTTTACCATTGAAGGATTTATGGAATGATTTAGAATAATGGCCATTTGGGATACAGGTCAATTTACCTCACTTCGATGAGGATTTCACAAAGTTCTTTCATATCTTATTTTACCTTCTTTTGAAGGTAAACCCTTTGCTCTAAATTGAGAATTGAAAACATCTATCCCAGTGATTTTCAAACATTACCATTCATATGACCCATCTGGGAACCTTAAAAACAATGGAGATTTCAATTTAGCAAATTTAACAGATTGGGAGTGAGGTCTGGGATTTTACATTTTTAACAAGCTTCCAAGAGATCTCAAAATTATGGGTCTGTACACCATACACTGCTCTCATTTTTCCAGAAAAAAAGAAGAGTCAAAAAAGTTAAATGACTCCCTCAAAATGAAGGCACCAGGGTGGAGAACAATTAAGTGTACTGGAGTTCACCACATAAATGTTCTCTGGATGAGAGAATGAGAAAATTACTTCATTATACAAACAGGGAAAACCTTTGATATGAGAGAGGAATCTCCAAGGGAAATTTTTTTTATCCTAAACACAAATACATTTTTAAATTTCAAAATGTCTCTTAAATCTGTGTCTGCTTCAGAGAACTTCATTACTTCCAAAAGCAACAGCTACTGTATTGGTGGTGTTTCATAAGTGTCAGTGTTAAATTTATTAAATATTTAATATTTAATTTAGAAAGAAAGAGGCAAAAGGGTAAAAAAACAAGGATCGAAAAGGTAGAGAAGCTGTTTAAGCAGTTTGCATGTTTCAGAATACACAATGGACTTTAGTTCAATTTAACACTATGCCATGTTTTCCTTGATGCTTCCTTAAATGTAGCTTGATTATCCAACTATCAAAGAAATTAATCTTGATATACTAAAATTTGACTTCTGGAAACCCAGTATTCACAACTTCTTTGTGAAAATATTGTCTTGTAGAGTTCCATAGTGGAATAAGAAAGCTATTTTAAAATGGCTTACACTTCTGTTCATGAAATTTCACTGCTCAGATAATGCAAAGTTCAAATTCATGTATTGATGATTTTTATTACTGATGTATGCTTCATACGAATCATCTTAAATTTTCAAGTTCATGCCTTTTATATTGAAGTATAAGATTTGAATTTATGTTTTTGGCTTGTTTATTTTTCTGATAGAATTTAGTAGACTTATAGAATTCATTGGTACTCAATCAATGGTTATGGACATACTGAGAGTTTAAGTCCATACTATGTGAACAATCTATTATAAATCTGAATTTTCTCTGCTTGGCTTTCACATGGTTCTGATGCTTAAGGGAGCATGAAAAGAAACAGCTGCCATCTCTATTTTAACACAACCAGTTGCTGAAAATTATTGGACAGGTGGTTGATAGAGCCGTAACAATTCTGGAACAAGTGTTAAGGCTTAAATGATGTCAGGTCACTTTTCCAAGCTTGATGTCTCCCATTTGATACTAGTATCTGAGAACATTATTTTGTAATAAAGTATATCATGTGCTGAAGTCATTGCTATAGATCAAATTGCTGTTAATGTATTTTATTTGAACAAAGAACTCAATTTGCATGCTTCATCCACATTTTATGTTTTCTATTCTTCTTTCCCTTTAGGTCTTTCTGATCTGATTGCAAACTCTGCCAGACCAAACTCATATATATTTATGCTATATATATTTACATATATATATAGGTATATATGTATACACACAATCTTATATTGATATATACAATGTATTGAGTAAGATGCTGTAAAAAGTGGTACCAAATTTCTTTCTCCAGTCCTAGTTTATGTCTACTTCATTGAATGTATTTATTTCTTGCCTTTTATTGAAAAATTAGGATATACAATCAAATACTACCCCCAGTGGCCAGGTAGTACAAATTATTTTTTTAAGTTTTACACTAGCCTTTATAGAAGAGTATACAACATGTTAATTTCATTATAAAAATAATGTTTACAATGAAAACTTGAAAAACACCAAAAAAATTATTCAAGAAAAAATAAAGCCCATATTTTTACTGTTAACTGATAGGCTTTGTTAGAATTTTATTTCCTTTTTTTCTGTGTCTCCCATTTTAGTTGTGCAGAGAAATACATTTAAGAGTCATTATGCTTTAGAATTTATTTTCTACATAGAGACTTGAATGATGAAAATATTTTCTTAATGTAACATAGCATAACTGATTTATCAGATTTGCTGAATGTTATATTGTCTTGTGAATGAAGAGTATATTCTATAAATATTACATATGCTTGAATATTTCAAGATTTCACTTGTAATTACTGTTTAGTTTATATATATTATCTATTCTAGATATTTAGAAATTAGAATTTTGTTGAAATGATAAATAGTGCTAAATTTCATTCCAGAAAATTCATGTCATTTTATGTTCCCACTAGTATTTAGAGTGCCTCTTTCAACTAACTATAATAAGCAATAAATATTAAATAGTTTCTTAAGATATTCTAAATATTTGATAATTACTCGATCAGTTTTAATATTTATTTAATTATTGGACATACTCATTTTATATTATTACTATTTCCTAAAATCTGTCTACCAAAAATACCATAAAATATTATGTAATTTATTAATTTTCTGGAACATTACAATGTATTAATTAATACACAATATAGTTTTGGGTCTGTATTTTCTCTAGTACTATAATTTCTATTTTTAAAATTTTATGTGTATACTTACACATAATAGTGGGATTCATTATGCCATATTTGTATATGCACATAGCATAATTTTTATCAGTCTGGCTTCCAATTACCTTTCCTTTCTTTCCTCTCATCCCTTATAAATATATATGTCAATTTGATGTATAGCACTTTGAAATGATAAGTTGCTCAAGTCTAGTGAGACATTTTATGTCATTTGTTTACACTTATTAAAAAATATTCCCAAGCTATGATCATCATTGGTTATTTCTAGCTCATATTTTACTTTTAGTGATAAACTTTGGTCAGGAACTAGAAAAGATAACCACCTATTTTCTTTTCTTTATAAAATATAATTAACTTACTTGTTGGATTATACATTAATTAGGTACAATTTAACTCTTTTCTTTTTTGAGAAATGTATCTGTGTGCTCTTTCAGTCATGGTAGAGTAGATAAATACAGTAAACTAATATAAATGCTATAAAATTATATATGAAGGCCTGTTTGAGACATTCCATAGGAAGGGATACTATGTCATAGTTTGTGTAAAATGATGCTCAGCAAGTAACTTCACATTCAGCTCTGCTTTTTCCAACAGAGCATTATTTGAACCTTAAAGTGGAAAACATTGAGACACAGCAGAGGATGATGCTGTGAGAAGAAACAGAGATCAAAGATGAATTTTGACCATGGTGTTTGGGAGAATATCTAATAAAGAGAATAAGGGCACAGAAAGGAAATTTCATAGACATGCATGAGTTTCCTTTGTTCCTGGTCAACTCCTAAACTTTGTGTGCTCTTATGATTTTAAGTTCCAGCAGAAAATTGCTGCCTGGAGAGTAGAGGTCTCCACAGGGATTTAAGAAGATACATGTTTCTGGAAGATAACAGAGCTCAGTTTCACCAGAGCAGAAAGATATAACAAATAGTCAAAAGTTCCAAATCCTTAGTAATTGTCAATGCTCTCTCTTCCAGTTCAGCCTTCCCTTCCTTAGTGCCTGACTAAGTATATAAAAGATACTTTTTTCTCCATGCGAACATTGGTGGGGAACAGTTATAGAAATCTGTAATGAAGTTGTATGCAGTGAAATTTGGATAATTCACAGCAATGGAAAATAGTGTAGTCAAGAAAATATGAAGAACCTTCAAGTAATAGTAAAGGAGGCTCCTAATTCCAACAGGAATCTATTTCTGGGTGGAACTTGTCTATGGACTTGTACTGTTACACATAAAATGTTTATTAGAGATTACACCCCTGGGGGGGGCTATACAGATTTTACAGCCAAATTTATGAGACAAGTTTGAAGGTTTCATAGGTTGCTTTAGAAATTCTTTTGATATTTTTGTTTTGCTTTATAATGTTCCTGGTTTCTTTGAGGGATCCTAAGTGATGATTTAATGAGAATGGATTATACTGGGTTTAACTTGGAGACATAGAATCTGGGAAAGAGTATTATTCCCATCCTTGAAACAAATAAGTAGATTAAAAAAAAATAAAATAACTAGACAAATGTCGATTTAAGGATTCTTCTTGAACCTACTGGAAACCTGTCATTATGGCCACTTCCTCTGCAAGGAAAAAAAATGAAAATAAGAGGGATAAAAATATGTGCAGAGAGAAATAAAACTAGAGCTTTTGCTTTCTTGGCCAGGTGTGGTAGAATACCATATATTCCCTTAAGAATATTCAGCTAGATGTTTTTAGTAAGTTTGGAACTCCTGGGGGTCATGGGTATAGAACATTTCTATCTTCCTGCAGGCTACTCCATCCAAGAACCCTATATCATCAACATTAAAAACTTTTCTGTTTATAAGACACTTTGAAAATAATATGGAAGAATGTATTTCCAACCTCCATGTTCCATAATGGCCCTGTATTTAGAATATGTTAAAAAAATTATACTCTTAGAATTCAATAGTGAATCAAAACATTGATAAAAGAATAAAATAAGAAAACCACAGCAGTAACAAAATGATCCAATTGGAAACTGAGCAAAGACATAAACATACATTCCATCAGAGGGTATGCAGATGGCAAATAAACACATGAAATTATGTCAAATATCACTAGTTACCAAGGGAGTGTAAACTAATATCATAGTAAGATACAACTACATGCCTCTCAGAATGAACAAACTGCACAATGGTGACAGCACCAACTGCTGACACAGATGCAGAGAAACCAGATCACTCTTACAATGTGGGTAGGATGCAGAATGATACAGTCACTGTGGAAAAGCATATAAAAGTCTTCACAAAAATAAACACTCTTTTGCTGTACAATATAACAATTCAATTTTGCATACTTATTCTGGAGAAAATAATAAAATAGATATTATACTATGACATATGATATTGCATATTACCTGATATATTATATATTATACTAAAAAGAAAAAATCTCCATGAAAATGGTCAGAGCTGCACCATTTCTAATAGTTAAAAACTGAAAGTAACCCATCTGAAATACCCTTCAGTGAATGAATGGCTAAGCAAACTATATATCTATTTCTATATCCATATCTACATCTATATCACAGAATACTACTCTGTAACTAAAAGGAAAGGGTTATTGGTACACAGAACAATTTAAATATAACTCAAGCTCATTATTCTAAGTTAAAATTTTCAAACTCTAAATGTAACATGTGACTGCATTCATATAAATATCTTTATCCATTCACCCACTATCAGGTATCTAGGTCGATTCCATGTTTTGGCTATTGTGAATTGTTGTGTAATAAACATGAATTTGCAGGTATCTATATAGTATGCTGATTTAAATTCCTTTGAATATATACTGAGGAGTGGTATATCTGGATTATATGGCAAATTTATTTTCCATTTTTTGAGGAATCCCCATATGATTTCCATGGTGGATGTTCTAAATTACATTCCCACCAAGAATGTATCAGTGTTGCATTTTCCCTGAATCCTTACCGGCATTGGATTATAGTTGATTTCATTAAGAATTAATTTAGGAAGAAGGGCAGAAAGAAGGAAGGAAAGAACAAAGGAAGGGAGGAAGTGTTTTAGTCAGCTTTTTTGCTAGTGTTACCAAAAGAGCTGACAAGAACAATTAGAGGAGGAAAAGTGTATTTGGGATTCAAAGTTTCAGAGGTCTCAGGCCATAGATGACCAACTCTGTTGAGGCAAAACACATGTTGGAAGAGAGTGGTAGAGGAAAGCAGCTGAGGACATTGAATCAGGAAGCAGAGAGAGAAAGAGCTCAAACTTAACTCACAAAATATATACCCTAAAGGCATGTCCCCAATAACTCACCTCCTCTAACCATACCCTATCTGCCTACGTTTACCAACCAGTTAATTCGTACAACAAAATCAATGTGTTTGTTAGGTTAAAGCTCTCATAACCCAATCATTTCATATCTCAACTTTTTTGTATTGTCTTACATATGAACTTTTGGGGGATAGTTTATATCTAAATCCTAACATAAGGAAAGAAAGAAGAAAGAATTTCAGGGGTGTGTGTGTGTACATGAATTAGTTTACATATGTATGTTTTCTAGATCCAGCCACAGCAAGTCTGAAAAAGTAGGGACAACCCAGAAGCAATGACCATAATAAGTGTACACAACTCCATTCTCCAGTGAAAAGAGCCAGGTTTCCCTAGAGAAAAGACTAGGATGGTAAGTTTAGAGCATCTTCAATGTAGAAAGAAAGAAAGAGAAGAAGGATGAATGTGAGAAAGACATGAGCAAAGTGCAAGAGCCCTCAGCTTAAAAAGCTGGCACAATGTAAGCAATGTCTGTAGTATTACACAATAATGGAAAGAATAAAATGTATACTCATGAATCCATACTGATGTAAATGAATCACAAGGTACAAAGCTTCCTAGTTGGAAAAGTAAAATAAAACAAAATAAAAGTAGAAAGAATGAGAGAATGAGAGAAATGGAAACATTAGCATTAGGACACCAAATTAACCACGCTGAGCTAAGATCCACTGATGATTACCAAATCTAAATATTAAACTTTGAGAAACAGGGTATTTGCATGACTTTGCATTATTTATCCCAAATATTTATTAATTGGCAAGATGGCTTTAACATTGGGCTGGGGTTGTGGCTCAGTTGTAGAGCGCTTGCCTAGCATGTGTGAGGCACTGGGTTCAATTCTTAGCACCACATTTAGATAAATAAAATAAAGGTCCATTGACCACTAAAAATATATCTAAAATAAAAAAACATAGGACCCCAAATTATTTGATACTCTTTCTTCCAAGAGATGAACTTTAATTTCATCCCCTTATCTGTGACCTGGATTTAATTAGTTTCTTATATCATGAATTAGAGTTTGGAAGGAAAAATATGAGTGACTTGATATAAGAAACTTGGCAAAAACTCCCTTAATTATAACAGAATGAGTCAATGATGAGTCATGTTGATGTTATGTGCCTATTAGTTTTAAAGATATGCTACTTTCCCCAAAATAACACCTCAATCTCATCATAAGAAAATGTCAATCTTAAAATGAGGAATCCTATAAAATTACTTTATCCAGTACTTACATTAAAAGTTCACAGTACGTGACAAACATGGAAAGATTGAGAAGTTGTCATAAATAGGACATGAAAAAGTAAACATGAATAAATGTAATGCAGTATCCTGTATTGGATTCTGGAGCCAAAAATAAACAGGGGTAACTAGTGCAAGAGAAAGGGTGATTTAATACAGTGTGTAGTTTAGTTAATAGGGTATATAATATTAAATTGTGAGATTTGAAACATGTGTCCTGGCTGTATAAAATGTTGACACTGGGAAGCTCTTTGAAGGATATAAAGAAACTGCACCAGCTTTACAAGTCTCTGTAAATTTAAAACTACTTATTAGTAAATTTCTTTAAAGTATTAAAAAATCATGGGTTTTTTTGTTATTTTGGTTAACTGTTTAGTGTTTTTCACTAGCAGAACATATATTGTTTTCCTGTGACTTAGATTTTAAGTGTTCTTTCTTTCTTTGTTTTATTGTCATATTTCTTATCTTAATTTAATAGAAAATATTGAGCCATATGTGACAACAGTCTGTGTGGGATGTCAACATACTTAATAAGAGCTGTGCCTCAAGGCTGGGGTGGCCCTAGTTTTCAGGGAACTTGTAATGGATCTTCTTTGTTCATAACCTTTTCCAACAATATTTCCTGTTGTCTAGGTATAGAAGATAGATCCTTTTACTCTGAAAGGATCCCAAAATACAGATGTAACTTACTTTCATCTCTGCTTGAAAACTAGTTGTTTTCACTGAACTAATCTCTTTCTTATAATATCATGCTCAACACAGCAAGCTACAGTCAATATTCAGTAATGTATCAACCTTTTCTAATATTTTTCCCTAGAGCTACAGACTAAGTAGCAATTGATATACTCCACAAGTTATTGTAGACAGTACACATACTAAATATTTTGTTCATGATCAACCTCCAAAATCAGATCATTTGCCTTGAAAAAAAAATTCAGATACTAAACTAATATCACTTAATTTAATATTTTGGATTATTATTTTAACAATAACCATCTTCTAGTACCAATTTATATATTATAGGCCTTTTTATAATAATAAAAGTATCCAGATCATTACAGACTTAAAGAAATAAAGATGAATTTCTTACTCATCTAACAATTCAAGGAGGGAATTACCAGTTACCTAGAATCACAGGTCCACATGCTGGCTCTATTTTTATCCACAAATAATTCACAGGTTATCATGCAAGTCACATGTCATCTCTCTCTCTCTCCATCTCCCAAATGGTAAATATGCATATATTTACTAAATATATCAATATTACATAATTTAATATAATATATACATTTCAATAGTATAATGTGCATATTACATATAAAATGTTCTCAATGTATAAGTATTATAACATTTTACATATAAAATTTATATAGATTAAATAAAAACATATACATGTGACTATATATAAAATACACTTTTGTAATATAGAGATAAAAGAAGGAGCACGCATCAAGAAATGACACTTTATAAAGTACTTTTGCTGCTCACCCTACATTCCTAAATATCTTAGTCCACTTTGCACTGATATAAAAGAATGATGCTGTGCGATGCAGAAAGAGGTTTATTTGGCTCATGATGCTAAGGGCTGAAAACCCTAAACGACACGGTGCTGGCATTGGCATCTTGCGAGGACCTCATGGTGGATGGCATCACAGGGCAGGAGAGTATAAGAAGGAAGTCCTGTGGCAAGACAACAAGCAAGAGGGAAAGCCAAGGAAGACCAACTTGTTCTATGGCTGTCTGTTCTCATGGCGACCAATCCAGTTCCAAGGGAACAAGATTTCACTCCCAAGAGATAAAAGCATTAATCATATCTTAGAGAACATTCAAGCTGGTGATGGGTAATTTTCAGGGATAACTTTCACACCAATTTTAGACATGGTAAAATTTTTATTGTTTTTTCAGCTTACCATTTAATACCTAGACAGTTAATAAGTGACTAATGTATGCTTTATTTTCTTTTATTATTGGATATCACCATGATTTAATCACTGTCCACCATGCCCCAATTTTTAAAGGTCTCACTTCCCAGGGCTCCCACCACATTGGAGATTGAGCCTCAATCTGAATTCTGGTGGTCATAAGTCATAGTTAAAGCAGGGCACTAGAAGCCAATTACGATACATGAACATAGTCAACCAAACAGGAGATGGAAACATGGTCTAACTCTGTGATGACAGGTATGATTGAAATAAAAGTTACAGCTTCTTTTGATTAATAAAACAAAGATATTTGGCTTAAATTCTTTGAGTTTTTGTCCAACCATTTTAACATTTTACAATTTCAAATAAATCGTATAGAAATAATTATTTCTTAACCAAAAGTGTGTATTCAGTATTTTCATTGAGTTCTTCGGCTTTGTGATAACATTGAAAATCATTGATACATACAATAACCCAAGGTACATACACAAATACATATACAAATGCTCTTTCAAATACATCTCAGAGAAGCCATTTGATTTTGAAATCATTATAACTGATGCTTTAAAATGAGACACATTTTTTAAAATTTGAAAGCAAATATAAGTTGTATGTTAATGGTAAACTGTATGTCATATGAAATTTAAACTAAAAAGCAAAAACAAATGTATTTGTTGGTTGGTATATAAAGTTCTATTTACTATTAAACAAAAATTAAAGCACACATTAACCACATTAACAGTTAAATTAACTGTTTAGCTAGGTATTAAATGGTAAGTAAAAAAAAAACAATAAAATCGTACCAATAGAAAGATAGATGTGCAATTTATTCCTGAAAGTTACCTATTATCAGGTTGAATTTTCTCTAAGATATGAAATGCATTTCTTAAGACTTAAGCCATAGGAAAATGATGTTGATTATTTACATATTTTACATGTAAATGAAGATGTAATCTTCAGATATATATATATATATATATATATATATATATATATATATATAGTCCATGCAAATGTGATTTCCTTTGAATCTTACAGACTGAGACTCAAGTACTGAAATTCATGTGTGTCTCACATAGTGGTTCCCTACGGTAAAAAATGAGGCTCCTCAGTCTTTTCTCATTAATCACAGATGGAAAAGTTTTGATCATAATCTTAAGTTTGTCGATCATTTTGAATTACTTAGCCTGTTTATGTGAGTTTTCTCTTTTGATAATACTCAACAAGTATGTTAGCATGATGTAGAAGTTACTAATTTTTTATATGCTATAGTGTCAAATAAATTGAGAACAAGTAAATTAACTCTTAGTGGTAGAAGCAGGTTCAGTGACAAGATGTTGAACCTTATCTGTCACACACCCGCTTTGTCTTGTGTTTCATTCAACTCTGTAAGGCATTTCACTGGTGGCATAGAATTCTCTTGAAGTTTAGTTATAAAAATATGTTCTTCCATTTTGCTATGAAATTGTCTTAAGATTACAGCATAGAAAATAGTGTCAAAACTTACATTCTGGTGAACTGGATTGTGTTTTTGTCTCTCCTGGGTAGAAGTTATATGAGTTAGGGTAAATAATTTAACTTCTGCACTTTGAAATTTCCCAACTGGAAATAAAGTGATTAGCATATATTAGAACTATTATCTTTCCTATTGCAAATTTCTATGATTTTATTTAAGATATTTTATGTAGCTTTTAATTTTAAAGACCTATGATATATATATAGGTGTATATGTATGTGTGTGTATACATATGTATATGTTTCCAACATATATTTATCTTCATTCAATTAACTAAAAATAAATCACATACACACCTACACATCCTCATATACACACTGTATCACAAATATGGAAAAAGTGAAATAAGATAAACTACCATATAATGACTTTAAAAATATACAGCCAAATTAGATATTGTAGCGGGCATTTGCCACATTAATATATCAGACAAAAGAGTGGGTCTATCTGCAAAGCATATATTCATAATGTTTGGTTTATTTCTAGAGTTTCTCTGGTAACTTCTTATAATTTGGTTACTATACTGAAAATCCAGGAATTTTATCTAAATTGATGCATTTCAACAAAACTGAATGACTTAAATCATCAATTTATCATTTCTCTTGACTTTGTGGGTTGACTGGTAAAAAGACCAGGAGTTCCCAAACCACCTTCATTTCTAATATCAAATGCAACTGTAGGAGTGCTCAAGAACACTCTCCCATTCAATGATTGATTAAAAGGCTCACCAATGCCCCACTCCCAAACCTTTTTTTTTTTTTCTCATGTTTAATGGTTTATTGGAGTGAAAGGATCCATGTCAAAGTAGCCAAGAGAAAAAAACACAAAGAAGACATCAAGCACAAAGTTTTTTAGTTGTCATTGCACAATGGAGTCATACTGGCAGTCCCTGTTTTCTTAGGAACAGTGATTGACAATGCACACAGAGCATTGACAGAGAAATTCTCTAGAACTTTGGTACCTCCAGTTTTTCCTGGGAAACGGTAGCTGCACAGACATAGATGAGTTGTTCACGTGGCTAATCTTAGTTTCAGCTCTTCAAGAAATCAATCTGGTATCCCGTGGCTTGCCTAGTTCCTACCATAAATCACATTAAGACTATTTGGTTCAACCAACGACCTCAGGAAAACAGCATATAAATATTGGGTTGGGGGTTCCAAAGACAGAGTCTATCTCCCAGAAACTGAGGCAAAAACCAAACTTTCTTGCACAAAGGTAATTCTTTATTGCATAGCCAGGCTCAAGTGCACACTTAGTTTGCTCCCCTTGTTGCCTGTTGAACTTAATTATGTGGCTCAATTTAACTGAGATTGACTTCAGTGGAAACAATTTAAAGTTTTTATAAAACACAGAGGCTCACAAGTCTCACAAAGATACTTCTGTCACTATATATATATGTATGTTATGGTTTGGATATGAAGTATATCCCCAAAATTCAAGTGTGTGGCAATGCCAGAATTTTCAAGGTTAAATGATTAAATTATGACAGGTGTCACCTAGTCAGTGAATTAATTCACTGATATAGATTATCTGAGTGGTAAATGTAGGCAGGATGAAACCATAAATCAAAAAAAATCTTTCCTCCTCTAAATTGTTCTTGCCAGGTATTTTGCTCACAGACACAGAAAGCTTACTAAGACAATGCACATTGGAGAAATCATGTCCCAAGGACACCACTGTTCAAAATATGGAAACTAGTCTCCACCTCTTGATGGGAGAAACATAGGCACACAGTGATGAGAGGCATTATTGACCATAATGTTTGCAAATGATTTTCCTCTTACATTATTTTAGGAAATCAATAATAAATGAACTTAATATGACTTTTGCCTTTGTCACTCAATCCAATTATGTAATGAATGAAGGCAGAAATATTTAACTAATGTTAAAAAGAGTTAAGTTTTATTATCTAGAATAGAATATGTCAGATAATATTATACTTTTATATTTCATGTCAAATAAAATAACTATCTTTATGTTTAAATAGGCCATTTAGGGGTATTGATACCAACATTTCTGATCCAATTGTTTACTTAAATTTAGTTTTTTAAAAAACTGATGAGTGTTCACTTTGGCTGCCCATATCCTAATTGGAATGATACAGAGAAGATTAGCATGGACCCTGTGCGAGGATGACATGCAAATTTGTGAAGCGTTCTCTATATAGTAAACAAAAAAAAAACTGATGAAACTCAAATTGGGTAAAATATTTTTAAAAGTGATTCAGAAATATTACACACATTATTAGAAAGTCTTGATTATAGGTGAAATAATATTTGCAAAACCACATGTCAAAATATTTTACTATAACATACAAAATACTAGAAACAACATGCTCTTTACTTTTGGTTAAAAATTTAGGCAGTGTATTCTTAGAGGGTCTAAAAATGAATTAAAACCTTCTATTTAATGTTAAAGGTAGACTTATTGTGACTTGCTATAGAAAATTTACAAAAAAGATAATAATGGGACAGTTTGAATTAAGGGAATCCCTAATTCTGTAATTTTCTTTTAATGAGGTGAGTCAGTTTTGCAAGAATGGTATTGATTTAAGTAACAGTTCATTTAAAAGATAATCTTTTCATAAGTTTGCTATTGAAACATATATTCATAATTCATAGTCAAACCAGTTCTTACAAGAGGAACTGGATGTATGAGCATCAATCTGTAATCATATTGATTACATTGATGATAAATATACTAGCATTAGTTTTACTAACTCATGTTTATAAATGGGGTGCATAGTAAGTTGTACTTGTACTGACAAGAAGGCAATAACAATGAGCTGAACAGCAAATGGATGATACGTTTTAGTTTTTCTCTTCATTCACTGATTTCAGATTCTGTGAATAAGTGAATAATGTCACAATCTCAAGGAATACAAAGCAAAACTTGGGAAATTATAGAAAATAATTCATAATTATCATAGAAGTGGAAAAAACTTACTAAAACAGCAAATATTTTTACCAAATTTTGGTGTATCTATTGAAAAAATAAATTTAAAATGGAAAATCAAAAATAATCATAAAAATTATAAAAACTCAGTTAAGGTTTAACAAAATTGTTAACTATCAAGATTTTCCACAAAAGAAATACTTTGTGAATTTCTACAATGGTCCAAAATATGTCTTAAAATTCCTAATATTATTTATTTTAGAAATTTATCTTAAATAATCAAAACTCTTCCTTAAATTCTCTGTGATTAATTAATTTTCTTGTCAGAGAATATTGGGACCTCCAACAGCAATTTGTATTAATGCGATATATTAGCATCAATGATTTTTGATCTTTCTCTCTTTCTGCTTCATCTTTTTTGGTTTGTTGGTTTTTTTTTTTTAAGGCTGGCAATGATTAATAAAAGATGTTCTCTATATTTCTGAAATATTTATCTACTAACTTAAATACTCCTCTTGTTATTTATTCTTCATTAAAACAATTTAAAAAATTTTAAAAAGTTATTCCATTGCAGATCTAATTGGAGATGATTTGATAAAAATGTAAAGAACTAGTTGTGTTTACCAATTTTAATTATTTTCTTTAACAGTACCTGAGAAATTTTCATTTAAAAACTAAACTGGGGATAATTAAATGATGTGGAAATTATATACAAAGCAAAGATAAGGCTAACAGTGTTACCTTAAATTCAATCAAAACATACATGGAAAAAATATAAATTATTCACTGTACAACTGTTCACTGTATCTAACTTAAACTCTCATTTCTGCATTAGATTTAAAGTGTTGAATCTTCTAACAATAAGGACTGGGTAATTTTTTATATGCCATGGATTCCTGTTTTAGACAGCTTTTGCGTTATTGTGACCAAAAAATCTGATCAGAACAATTTTAGGAGGAAAAGTTTATTTGAGGACTCACAGTTTGAGAGGTCTCATCCATAGACGACTCCATTCTCCAGGCGGGATGTGAGGCTGAACATCATGGAAGAAGAGCTTGGCCAAGGGAAGAAGTTCACATGAAGATCAGAAAGCAGAAAGCAGAAAGCATTCTAAGTTTTCTAAGAGAGAGAGACTCCACTGTCCAGATACAAAATATACATACCCCATATATACACCCCAATGAACCTCTTCCTATAACCACACCCCACCTGCCTCCAGTTACCACTCAGTTAATCCCATCAGAGAATCAATTCACTGATTAGGTTAAGGCTATAATCAATCATTTCTTCTCCAAAACTTCTTGCATTGTCTCACACATGAGCTTATGGGGAGGACCACAGATAAACCATAACAATTCCTTTTCTTTTTCAGTAATTATATTTTTACCACATAATAATCTTACCTCTGCATTTTTTTTTGCTTTGTGTTCCTCAATTCATTTATTTTTGTTCCCATACTTAATTACGTCCAGGTTGTCTCTCATCGTATATTGTTCAAAGTTCATTCCAAATTAAAATAAAAATCCTTAACTGAATTTGTTTGTTAGATATCTGTATAATGCCAATATTATTTCTAATCACAAAAGTGCCTTCTTTATTAAATATCTGCAAACATTTTCCATGGATTCTATCCAAATGTCCTCAGACATATTTAATAGCATCTTATTTATTGAGAAAGTTATATTTGATTACTTATTAAACATTGCCTAGAACACATTCTGTAACTACTTAGAATTTCTGACTCTGCTGAGATGTTTCGTTAGAGTTCAGTTATTTTAAAACTTTGTTATACAATATATTACTTATGTAATGGAATGCAAAATAACAAATTTTTAATTATCAGAAAAGGAAAGTATTGTTAAATTTAAATAATCTCCGTGTTTCCTTTTTATTATATATTATTTGTTTGTTCTTATTAGGTACACATGATGGTAGAATGTATTTTGACATATTATAGATGTATGAGTATAACTTCTCATTCTTTTGATTCCACATGATGTAGAATTGAATTGGTTGTTTAGTCATATATGCACATAGAATAGTAGTACTCCATTCATTCTACTGTTTTTCCTATTTCCATTCCATTCTCTTCTTTTCTTCCTTCCCTTCTCCCCCTATTGTGAGTTAGCATGTGCATATTAGAGAGATGATTCAGCCTTTGGTTTTTTGGGATTGGCTTATTTTTCTTAGGATGATATTCTCCAGTTCCTTCCATTGATCAGCAAATGACATAATTTCATTTTTCTTTATGGCTGAATAATATTTCATTGTGTATCTATATCACATTTTCTTTATCCATTTATCTGTTGCAGGGTACCTAGGTAGGTTCCATATTTTAGCTATTGTGAATTGAATTATTATGAACATTGATGTGACTGTGTCACTGTAGTATGCAGATTTTAAGTCCTTTGCATATATACTGAGGAGTGGGTAACTGAGTCATATGAGGTTCCATTCCAAGTTTTCTAAGGAATCTCCATACTGCTTTCCCTAGTTATTGTACCAATTTGCAATCCCGCAAGCAATTATGAGTGTACCGTTTTCCCACATTCTTGCAGCATTTATTGCTGCTTCTATTCTTCTTTTTTTTTTTTACTTTTTTTATTGTAAACAAACGGGGTACAACTTGTTTCTCTGGTTGTACATGAAGTAGAGGCGTACCATTTGTGTAATCATACATTTACATAGGGTAATGGTGTTTGATCCATTCTGTTATTTTTCCTTCCCCCCACCCCTCCCACCCCTCTTTTCCCTCTATAAAGTCCCTCCTTCCTCCATTCTTGTCTCCCTCCCACCCCCCAATATGTATCATCATCTGCTTATCAGCGAGATTATTTGTCTTTTGTTTTCTGGGGGCTTATCTCACTTAGCATGATATTCTCCAACTTCATCCATTTGCCTGCAAATAACATAATTTTATTCTTTATGGCTGAGTAATATTCCATTGTATATACATACCACAGTTTCTTTATCCATTCATCAATCGAAGGACATCTAGATTGGTTCCACAATCTGGCTATTATGAATTGAGCAGCTATGAACATGATGTGGCTGCATCACTCTAGTATGCTGATTTTAAATCCTTTGGGTATAGGCCAAGTAGTGGGATAGTTGGGTCAAATGATGGTTCCATTCCAAGTTTTCTAAGGAATCTCCACACTGCTTTCCAGAGTGGCTGCACTAATTTGCAACCCCACCAGCAATGTATGAGTGTATCTTTTCCCCCCACATCCTCGCCAACACCTATTGTTGCTTGTATTCTTCATAAGAGACATTCTAATTGGGGTGAGATTCTTGATTGCTATTCTGATTGGAGTGAGATGACATCTCAGTGTAGTTTTAATTTGTATTTCTTTAACTGCTAAAGATGTTGAACAGTTTTTCATATATTTGTTGACTGAATGTATTTCTTCTTCTGTGAAGCACCTGTTCAGTTCCTTAGCCCATTTATTATTTGGGTTATTAGTTTTTTTGGTGTTAAGTTTTTGAGTTCTTTATATACCCTGGAGATTGATGCTCTATCTGAGGTTCAGGTGGCAAACATTTTCTCCCATTTGTAGGCTCTCTCTTCACAATCTTGATTGTTTCCTTTCCTGTGAAGAAGATTTTTAGTTTGATATCATTCCATTTGTTTATTCTTATTTTTATTTCTTGTGCTTTAGGGGTCTTGTTAAGGAAGTCAGTTCCTAAGCCAACATGATGTAGATTTGGGCTTACTAATCTCTGAGCATAGATTACGTGTTCACATATATTTCCTATAATTTAAATCATGTTATCATGCCCATTCATAAACTCCAGAAAAGATTCCCCAAAAGAAGTTTAGTTTAGGTGAAGTAGCATAAGGAGATAAATTGTAATATTCCACAGAACATTAAAAATTTAGATTATTTCACTTGGTCTATTCATCCAAATTAATAAATCAAACAAATATAGTAACACAATTAGCAAAATGCCTATTATACAGCAAGCATTAAACAAATGACATTTATTATTTAGATAAGTTTATACCTTCATAGGCATATAATCAAATTTTTGTATTTGTTTCATTTCTTATAAATATCGAGTATGAACATCATCATAGGTATTGTGATACATTATTAAAATTTCAACATTCTTACATGAGCAGATTTGTTTCACTTCTAAAATTTCAAATTATTGTTAATAAAATCCTTTACAACTTTTGCCATTTGAGTAGATAAAATTCTACAGACAAAAGGAATAAAATGTTTAATATATTTTTTCACCAATAGAATCAACATATAGAGATAACTCCATGCATTCATATTTTCTTCACCATCATCTTCCTACAAACACTAATTTTACATATATCCTGGAAGTGTACCTGTTACTGTATAGAACATTACTTCTTTTGAAAATGAATAAATATAATGTAAAAATAATCATTTCCTTCAATAAAATACTTTTGAAAAATATTCAGTATCAACTTTCTTCCCTCCACCCTCTTTACACACACACACACAAACACACACACACACACACACACACACACACAATTCTCACACACTTATACACACATATGTGCATACATGAAGCTAAGGAGGAGAAAATTGAAAGGGGATGATTAATGGGTATAGGGTGCAGTTGGATGAGAAGAATAAAATGTTTCACAGCATAGTAGGGTAAATATGGTTGATGATATTTAATTGTATATTTCAAAAGATCTCGTAGAGAGGATTCAAATATTTTTGACATTAAGAAATAACAAATGTGAGTGTTAATCAATATACTACTTACCCTGTTCTTACCATTTCACATTGTATAGATGTAGGGAAATACCACGTGGTTTTTCATAGTCTATTACCTAGACTACTTCCATGAGAGGTTTATATTTGATCAGAAGTACATTTACATCATTTTGCAAAATAATAAGAATATTTTCACTTAAATATAAGATAGAGTCATATAGCACTGTGTACATTATAGCTCAGATGTTCTAAAGTGGGAATGATTATTCTTACTCAGAGTAATAAGGTAGACTAGACCAACTAGACTTCATATGTTTAGTTCTAAATTCTAAATCACTTAGTAGGAGTAAATTAATTTTAATACATCAATTCTCCAAACCTCCCTATTTTTCATTTATAAAATCAATGACTAATTAAATATTATTTTAAGTTTTTCTGTTCTGATAATACAGCTAAAAACTGAAAAAAAATCATAAATAAACTTATTTTCTTTCATCAGGAACATTGTGCATTATTATGATTTTAGTTTGTTTTTTTGGTGGGTTTTGGTTTGGTTTCCCTGCTCTGACTTTAGGCTTAGCATGGAGGAAGACATGCACTAATGTCACACTGAGATATTAAAAAACAAAGGTGTAGGAATTCTGAATATATATAGAAAGCAAACAAATTGCCCCATGATTAGCAAAAACCTCAGTTTTCTGGTACATTCTAAGCCTTTGAAGAAACCATTCTTGGAAAACAACTGAATTTTAACATACATTCCACAATTTGCCTTTGAAATCTTTAATACTCTTACCTCCCATCCACAAAAGTTATCTTGAACTCTCCTGATTTTACATTTTAATAAATTCCTGAGAAGCAACAAATTTTTGTGTTTTCAGCTACTTCTACACTACAAGTGTTGAATGACATGAATATGTATCTATCCTTTACTTTCAAATATTTCTTTTGTTTCTTGAACAACCCTTTAGCCAAATAACTATAAATATGAATAATGCAAAGGTAGAAGTATTTTCTAAATACTTGGTAATTACCACTTAATTAATCAAAATATCATCTAATTAATATTAATTAACTATTTTATTAACATTTATACTTCTTAAATCTTAATACTTAATATTTATTGTAGGCATCTCTCAGCCATGTCTTTCATGGATGAGAAAAGTGCTAACTGCCAGAGGATGATGTTGACTCTGAATCAATCAATCACCCATAAACTTATCTAATCAATAAACACACAAGAGTCAATGCTCTTTTTAAATGGGAGAGGGCATGATGGGTCTGGTGATACATGGAGTAGCCCAACTCTCTTTTGTTTATAATCACACAGGTAAAGGGGTCCAATGCCACTTGCCTCCAACCAGCGGGACAAAGGACACATACACTTCAGAGGTTCATGAAGCAGCTTCCGCTTTATTCAGATCACACCCTCAATATATAAGCAGTCTATGCATAAGCAATTGTAACCAGATATGTCCATCCAATCCTATTAAAGGTCAAGCGATCACGAGCTCAAGCATACATGTAAGATATATCTATCCATGCGCTAGGCGGCTGAACTAATTATCATACAGCCAATGGTAAACGCTTTCTGTTTTTCTCAAGGTGCAGCACGCCCTTTGGCTCTCTGCCAGTCACCATCTTGGATGCATGTGGTGTAACCCTGGGCCCTGGGTCTCGCCCACCACAGTCCAAGGCTGGGAGGAGCATCTGCTGTGATGAACAGTATGAGGAGGAGGTAGGGGAGCCATTTTCTTAGGGAAAATATCACAGAACCAGACAGGGAACCACTCCCACAGTGCCACATACCCCCCAGCAATCTGGGACAGAACTCTGTGTCTTTCAGTTCTGAGAAGTCAGGTCTCTGTGTCATGAGGCTCAACCTAGTCTGATTCTGCTAGATAAGGATGACTTTCCACAATTTAGTATATTTTCTTATGTCTATTAGGTGTTTTTTCTTTTTTTTCATAGAAATAACTGACTTAAATAATTCTTCTAAAATTATGATAATATAAATGGGTTATATATTCTGATATGAGTTAACATTTTAAATCATTTCTTATATCATGGACAAAAGAGTGATATTTTGTAGCAAAATTATAGTATTGGAACAAAAGTTAACTAGAAATTTTTTCTTTTTTTAAAATGTGCTATACTTTTTAATCAATATACCCAAGTACCTTCTCTTTGAACCCATTAGGCACTATCTCATTGGAAATCTAACATATAAGCAAATTAAAATTTGTAAAATCATTTTATTTTAAAATATACAAGTGCCTTACAAAAATATTTCTTATTTTGTTATAGGTGATACATTATATTATTTTGTAAAGTCTTCTGCTCACTTTTGAATGAAGCTGACAAGGTTTTTTATTTTCATGCATGAGTGGATTAGCCATTCACTATGAGAGAGGAAGAAGAAATCATAATTGTTAATCATGATTCTTCAATATTACAAATACCCTTAAAAAGTTAAACATTGATTTAAAATAATTATAATCTGAAAATAAATATTAAAAACAAACAAACCTATTATCATTTAAAAATCATAAACTTTATAATCCTCAACATTTTGTATGGGATACTTTGTAATTAGCATAATTTCTTGGGTAGAGAGAATTGAACCAGTGGGTGTTCTAACTGAGCTAAATTCCCATTCCTTTTTATTTTTTATTATGAGACATGGTCTCACTAAGTTGCTGAGATTGGCTTTGAATTTGCAATCTTCCTGCCTCGGCCTCCTGAGTCACTGGGATTATAGACATGGCATCAATTTTTAAATTACTGCTTTTGGTCAGATTTGCTTTTATTTACTTAACAGAAAGAAGGTATGGTTAGATTTTGTAAACTAGCATCCTTTAACAAATCTGATATTAAGTTGGTTCATTAGTGTCTTTACTAGATTTTTTAAAAAATTACAAAAAGAGATTGCTGGAACTCTGGATATTAACCAAAACATTTCAACCTCACACTTCACAAAATAGAAAAAACAGTAATTTTAAAAAGTTCTATATTTAGAAAATTTGGCCTTCATATAATTATATATATTTGTATGCATATACATATATATGTAAGAGATATAGATGTATACATGTATGTACACATTGAGTTTTATTTATAATATTTTATATGCATTATAATGAAAAGAATCAGAATTTGAAGAATTCATTGGACTGAAGGTTGGAACTTCTCTATTTAACAGTTGTCATTTAGGTTATCAATAGCAATCCTTTTTCTAAAACTTTACTCATTTTAAATCTCTTTGTCACTAACGAATTTATTGGTTAATTATAAATAAAAGAAAATTGAAGTGAACTACTCTGTTTCTGGGAAGATGAAACATTTTTGCAAATACAATTTGATAGAAATAATGCATCAAAAGTCTTGCTAAAAGGATCAATCCTATTAGGGAAATAAATATTTATGTTTTTAGCATTTGACTTAAAGTAAATGTAGAAATATCAATAATATTCAGGGAAATTCACTCTTTTCAAAGTTATTTACTGATTCCCTGTATTTTACTAGAAATTCACTAAATTGTTTTTTAATTAATGTCAGATTGTGAGACACAGGAGCAAAGAAACAAACACAAGCCCTTTCAAGCAAAAATTACAATAGGTAAAAACAAGACAAAGTACAAAATCATAGTCTGTGCTTTTCTCTAGGAGAACAATAAAACAAAATAGAACAGCTGAATTTTGTAATGACTGGATAATAGGTAGTTTAGATATTGTCATCTTGCAAGATCTATGAAGAAATGACATGAAATCAGCAGTCTTTAATGAAAGCTCAGTCAGGCATGTGACTCTCTGGAGGAAGAATATTACCAGTGGTTTGAAGGCATACAATAGCCCTGAGATTGAAGGATCAGATTATTTTTTGTTGCCTTCTAGTTTTCTTTTTCTGTTGTGTCCTTATCTGGTTTTTATATCAGGGTAATGTTGGTTTCTTAGAATGTGTAAGAATTCCTTCCTCTTTTACTTTTTGGAACAACTTAAAGAAAAATGGTAATTTGTTCTTTAAATGCTGAGTAGAATTCAACAGGAAACCACCTAGTCCTGGGCTTTTCTCTGATAAGAAGGTTTTTATTATTGACTCAATCTAATTACTTGGCATTGCTCTGTTCAGATTTTCTTTCTTTTATAATTCAATTTTGGTAAGGTGTATGTGTCTAGGAATTTTTTCATTTCTTCTAGATTCTCAAATTTTTTGGCATATAGTTGTTCACAATAATTCGTAATGCTCTTCTGAATTTTGGGGTTTGTTTTACTGTTGTAATTTCTCTCTCTGAACAAATTTAGCTGTAAACCTTAAGTTTGGGTATACTTTGTCTCCATCCTCATGTATTTCAAGAATTTAAAAATTTCCTTTTTGATTTCTATTTTGATTCTTTGGTTGTTTAAAATGTTGTTTTAACCTTTCCATGCATTTGTATATTTTCCAAAGTTCACTAGGTTTAGTGAACTGTAGTCAGAGAAGATACTCAATACAATTTTAATTTTTTAAAAAATTTGATGATGCTTTTCTATTAGCCTATCATATCATGTATCCTGGAGAATATTCCAGGTTCTGATGAGAATGATATGTATTTAGTAACTGTTGGATAAAATATTCCTTTCAGGTCTGTTAGGTCTTTTGCTTTAGGGTACAATTTTATTCTGCTGTTTCTTTGATTAATTTTGTCTGGATGATCTGTCCATGACTGAAAGTGGGGTACTAAAGTCCCCCAACCATCATTGTTATCAGAGTCTATTTCTTCCTTTATTTCTGTTAGTACTTGCTTTGTTTATTTATGTTCTCCAGTATTGGATGCACATATCTGTCCTTAGTGAATCATAAACTAATTACTTTCTTATCTTTTTTTTACTGCTTATTATTTAAATCTATTAATCTCATATGAATATGGCTACTCCTACTTTCTTTCAGCTTCTAGTTGCATGGGATATATTATTTCACTGCTTCCATTTCATTCTATGTTTATCCCTAGAGGTAAAGTGAGTTTCTTGTAAGTAACAGAAGGTTGTGTCTTATTTTTTCATCCATTCATTTACTCCATCTTTTAATTGAATAATTTAATACATTTACATTCAAAGTAGTTATTGATGGCTAATATGTCACTACAGCCATCATATAAATAATTTTCTAGTTGTATTTTAGTTAATTTCTTTTACAGGGTGACTGTTCTCTTGCAGGGTGACTATATTGGTCTCATAGTATATTTTGCTTTATTATTTTTCATTTGTATATTATAAACTTTTGCTTTGTAGTGTCCATGAAGTTCATAAATATCTTTTGATTTTAACAAGCTATTTTGACATGATAGCAACTTAACATGATAGTTCAGTTAAAAACAGAAGCAAAAACACATAAAATATATACTAATTATATTTTAAATTGAAAACTCTGGTTGTTTTACATTCATACACATATTGAATTTTTAATATCCCACTTTACACATTTCTACATTGCCTTTCACTTAGCATATTAGTGTCGTTAATATTATTCTTAGCTTTCATTTTTTTAATCTTCATACTACAGATTCAAATGATTTACAGAGTATTTTAATTTTTATATTTACTCTTACAAGAGAGTTTTATAACTTCTTAGGTTTTATTTTTATTATTGTTTCTTTTCTTCAGTTTGAGGAACTTTCTTCAGCATTTCTTATAGAAAACACCTGGTGGAGATACATTCACTTCACTTTTGTTTGTATAAGGTTATTGTTAGCCCTCCTTCATCTCTGAAGGATAAATGTGCTGGACACAGTATTCTCAGTTACTATATTTTATCCTTCAATACTGTGAAATTCCTTGCCATTCTCTCCTGGCTTGTAGGGTTTCTATTGAGAAATCAACTGTCAGATGAATGGCGGCACCCCTGTGTATTATTAGTTTCTTTTCTCTTGCAACCTTACAAATCTTCTTTTTATCTTTCACCCTTGAGAGCTCAAATATGAGATTCCTTGAGGTAGATTTTGGTTGAGTTAAATTTGACTGGTGACCTTTTACCTTCCCATACCTGGATATTTTTATCATTTTTTAGGTTTAGGAAGACTTCTGTTATTATATCTTTAAATAAATTCCTATACCATGGGACTTCTTAAGTCTTTCCTGAACCTCTACAACCATATATATTCTCTTCTAATACTGTCCCAAATTTCCTGCAAGATTTCTTCATTCCTCTTCATTTTTTCCTCCTCTGTGTACTTTCAAATAGCTTGTCTTCAAGACATCTTTTTTTCTGTTTGACCCATCCTGCTATTTATGACTTCTACAGCATTTTTAATTTTGCTGAGTGTATTTTTCAGCTCAAAATTTTTTGATCACTTCTGTTTCTTTGTTAAGACATTCTGTTGCAGTATTGAAATACCTCCCACTATTTTGTTCAAGATAATTAATTTTTCTTAAAACAGCTGTTTTTAATTTTCTGAGATTTCTGCCATATTGATTACTGCCTAGTTAGCTTCTGCACCTTATTCTGAGTACTATGTGAAGTCCTGGTTTTTCAAAGTGTCCTATACTTGTTGGCATATGGCATTGTCTAGGCATTGGGGATCAGGTACTGATTTCAATTTTCCTAATCTGGCTTTGTTATTTCTGTAATTCTGAGAAGGCTGTTTGTTTTCTTTCTGGGCCTGTATTCATTTCTACTATTTCAGCACTAGATGACAACCAGGTCCAGATTTGTCATGAGTCTGTCATTGTTGTGTTATAACTGTTTTAGTACTAAGGGGTAATTGATCCACATATACTGTTAGTTAGTATAAAGGTCAAAAAGAAACAGGAGAGAAAGTAGGTTCAAATCTTCAACATGTTGGCTTAGGATCAGACTTCCTTAACAGGACTCCCATAGCAAAAGAAATAAAAGCAAGAATCAATAACTGGGATAGATTCAAACTAAATAGCTTTCTCTCAGCAGAGGAAACTATCAGCAATGCGAAGAGAGAGCCTAGAGTGGGAGAAAATCTCTGCCACGGCATAATTCAGATAGAACACTAATTTCCAGAATCTATAAAGAACTCAAAAAACTCTACACCAAGAATACAAATAATCTAATCAAAAATGGGCTAAGGATATGAACAGACACTTCACGGAAGAAGATCTACAAGCAATCAACAGACATATGAAAAAATGTTCAACATCTTTAGTAATAAGAGAAATACAAATCAAAACTACCCTAAGATTCCATCTCACCCCAATTAGAATGGCGATTATCAAGAATACAAGCAACAATAGGTGTTGGCAAGGATGTGGGGGAAAAGGTGCACTCATACTTTGCTGGTGGGGCTGCAAATTAGTGCAGCCACTCTGGAAAGCAGTGTGAGATTCCTTAGAAAATGTGGAATGGAACCACCATTTGACCCAGCTATCCCACTACTTGGCCTATACCCAAAGGACTTAAAATCAGCATACTGCAGAGATATAGCCACAACAATGTTCATAGCTGCTCAATTCACAATAGCCAGATTGAGGAACCAACCTAGATGTCCTTCAATTGACGAATGGATAAAGAAACTGTGGTATATATATATATATATATATATATATATATATATATATATATATAATGGAATATTACTCAGCCATAAAAAATAATAAAATTATGGCATTTACAGGCAAATGGTGAATATCATGCTTAGTGAGATAAGCCAATCTCAAAAAACTAAAGGATAAATGATCTTGCTGATAAGTGGATGATGACACGTAATGGGGGGTGGGAGGGGGACAAGAATGGAGGAAGGAGGAACTGTATAGAAGGATGAGAGGGGTGGGAGGGGTGGGGGGAAAATAACAGAATGAATCAAAAACTATTACCCTAGGTAAATGTATGATTACAAAAAAGGTATGTCTCTACTTCATATACAAACAGAAAAACAACATGTATCCCATTTGTTTACAATAAAAATGAATTAAAAAAAAAAAAAGAAAAAAACAGGAGAGAATCTGGAAATTGTGTGTTCCTATAAGTTCCCCTCTAGGGGCAGGTTAGAAACTGGGATGCCTCATCCATGTCCATTTGACATTGTAGGATTCTACCTGTCTCTGTAAACTCCCAGATTTCTGTGTCATAACTGTGACCACAGATGCCATTGAAATATGTACACTCTAAGCTTATAGCCCACCAAAAACAGCACAATACTGGCTTAGCATTGGTTCTATTGTCTACTTATTGCTGAGATGGCATGGCCTAGAACTGATGCAATGAACAACAGGTGAAGTTGAATGGAACATAATTCTTACAGACTGGGACTGCACATCTTCACCTGGCACTGGAGATGTTCTAGAGGATCCATTCATAAGCAAGTCTGGTGATTGGAGCTTCTATAATCTACCCATTTGTAGAGAAAAATGGAGTCTTGTTTAAGAGTGCTTTTGAAAAGTGTAATAAGGACAAGGAGTGAACAACTTGCACGAGAAACTTAGTGGTCTGACAGTGCCCCCATTCAAGGACAGATAAGCTCTCCGTTCGAGAAAAAAAAAAAAACTTAAAAACATCTGGTTTCTGCTCTCAAGGCCTGGCTCCTGGCCAGATCCAGGTCTGGAGACCAAACGTACTGATGGCACTGAGCCCAGTGGCTCCAGACAATAACTTTATACATTTACTCCAGTATATTTAAAAGAGATGAGAAGAACTTTGGTTATGTATGCTGCGAAATGCCCGTGATGTCTCTCCGGTGCTGAGTTGGTATGCTACCTGGGATAGTTTTCCTTTTGTATATACTTTATATGTCTTAATAAATACTATCTTTTTCTATATGGCTTGTGGTGGTACATTCAGCGGTTTGACCCATATAAATTATAAGTCTGTGCACAGCAAAGGGAAATACGTTCCCAGACACCAGTATTAGGTATCACCAACCCAGCACTAAGTTCCAGGTCGAAAATGTGCTTACAAACCTGTGCTAGCCCCGGTGAATGGCGTCTTGCATCAAACTGTTCTGCCTGATGTTGGAGTAGTGCTAGTGATGTTGGTCTACAATGGACCTAGGCAGATGCTAAACTATGTAGAACCTGAGACTCACAACCATAAGAACCTGTAGTCTTATGAATGATTTGGGGTCCATACTATAGCTGGTGTTAATGTAAGCCACAGCACCAGTCTTCCACTGGGACCAACTCTCCACTTTCTGCCAGGGCAGTTTTAGCATCTTGTCTGTGTGCTCTGGTTTGGAATAGCTATGGTGCCCAAGGTTGGGAACTGTAGGGTGGAGACAACCCCTTGGTCATCAAAGTTGGTGCTAATTTGGGTCACACCTGAATCTTACAGACATAGGGGTCTTGCATAGTCTTGGAAGGAGGGCAAGTATACAGTAGGCCCTCTCCATGGCTGGAACGTATGCAACCAAAGCTCCTCCAGTGCTAGATTTCTACCTGATGCTAGAGCCAGTGTAGAAGTTAACATTTGTGATCTCTGGCCTGCATATTAGGCCTTCAGTTTCTACCAGGTCCTGGGTATCACAAATCCCTGTGTGTTTGTACCCTGGTCCCCATCAGGTAGAGTCCTGTTCCCTGTTCAATCATCAACATTTGGAGGTCAGGAAGTGGATGCATTCTCTTTGCTGTCTTAACATAGGTGCAGGAACTCAGTACAGATTGGTCTTGTGGTAGGGACCTTGGGCTTTGCATAGCACCAGTTTTCACCAGGGCAGGCCTGCTACTCTACATACCCCAAGTTATAGTGCCTCTCTCCACACTAGGTTGCTTGGAGTTGAGAGAGAAATGACCTAGCCCACTCTTTTCTTCCTGCCTTCTTTAATGCATCTTTTCATTTTGTTTTACCATTAACAGGCATTCTAGTACTAATAATTTCCTTAGCTCTTGTGAAGGTAGATTGCTATGTGAATCTCTCTTTAACTTGGCATAGATGGTTGGAGGATCTTATTCAGTTGCCATTTTGTTACTTCTTCTAACTGGTGATTAGTAGTTAGGTGTTGGAGATGATGAAAAGTAAACAGATTTGGTATATATTTTTAAGTTAGAATTTGCTAATGTATGTGCTAGAAAAATAATTGAAATAAAAAAAGAGAAAAGTTTTGTATTATTTTTCTTGTCTAACTGTATAAATGCTAATGTCCTAAATTGAATTGAAAATGACTGGAGAAGGAAAAGATGTGTGGTTTGGGAGGCAGATTATCATAATCTATCAGAGTCTTAGAAAAATGAAAGAAAAACTGTGTGAAAGATAATAAAAATTATTGAAAAATAAGTGCATGGGCTAAGTCACGACACACAGTTAACGAGCAAATAATGAGTCAGAGAGCTTCAAAAATGAATAATGCTGTAGGAAAACCAGAGATTATTATAATTTAGAAAGTATTAAAATTATTAGTCAAAATACGTTAAGAATATCAGACTGAATGGAAATAACTGAATCAAATTAAGTAGTGTTTCTACTTGTGATTTCTACATAGATCATAATAAAATTGATTTCATAGATTACATATTTAATGTGTATATGACAATAAAAAGCAAAATAAAATGGAAGAATGGCTACCTTAAAGTTAGCTACTTTGACACTTTATACAAAAAGCTAAAAAAAATGAAAATTTTTATCAAAGAAAATACATATGTTATACATGATGGGGATTATTTTGGTTTAGATATGACATGTCCTCCAGAAACTCAGGTGTGATACAATGCAAGAATGTTCAGAGGTAAAATGATTAGATTATGAGAGTTGTGATCTATTTGGTGTATTAATTCACCTGAGTGGATTAACTAGGTGGTAATTATAGGGAGATAGTGCTGGTTGGAGGAAGTAAAACACTGGGACATGACTTTGGGTTTTAAATTTTTGTCCCTGGCAACTTGCTCTCTCTCTCTCTACTTCCTGGTGCCATTCCTGAGCTGCTTTCATCCACCCCGCTCTGCCACCACACTGTTCTGCCTCACCCAGCACGCAGAACAATGAAGTCAGCCAACCAGGAAGAGGTCTGAAAATGTGAGCGAAAATAAACTTTTCATCCTCTAAGTTCTTGTCAGAAATGTTGGTCACAGCAATAAAAAACTGCCTAACACAAATTGATAACTAGCAGTGGGGTCATTGCTCTGCTTAACCTGGGATTATGAAGGGTAACAATTCTTTATTAATCAGCTTGAATGGATTAACTGGGTAGTAACTGTAGGCAGGTAAGGTGTGGTTGAAGAAAGTAGGTCACTGGAAATGTGCCTTTAAAAAATGTATTTTATCCCCACACCTAGCTCTAACTAGTGTGCCCTCTTTCTCTCTCTCTCTCTCTCTCTCTCTCTCTCTCTCTCTCTCTCTCTGTCTCTTTCTCTCTTTCTCTCTCTCAGTCTCTCTCTCTGTCTCTCTCTCTCCCTCCCCCTGCACTCCCTGGTTATGTATGTACTGAACTGCTTTCCTCTTCCATTCTCTTAACTCATGGTTTTCTGTCTCACCTCATGCCCAGAGTATAGGGGTTGACTCCACAGTCTGAAACCATGAGCCAAAATAAATCTTTTCCTTCTTTAGGATGCTCTGTGGAGTATATTGGTCTCAGCAATGCAAAACTGACCAAAACTGTGCTAAAGCAATGTATTTGTGCAAAGCGAGATTTTAATTATATGCTTTTTTTCTGGTAAGTTTTTCAATGTTTTTTTTCATTTGTGGAGAAAAGTAACAGTAGTGTTCTTGCTACTATAATGCCTCAGCCTTTTTTTTTTTTTTAATAACTATATGTCAAGTCTTTTTGTACATTAAATCAAGTTCATTTGTACATTAAATAAGCTAGGAAGTTTTATAAATAAATCAAATATTCTCATATGCTATAATATTTTCATTTGATTCCATAAAATTTTTAAAGCTTTCTTTCCAACTCTACATGTTGTAACAAAAATATAAAAATCACATAGGCACCATAAAATTTAAGTATTCTTTGGATTTTTTATGATGTAGTGCTTTATGTCTCTCCTTAAGTAAGAGGAAATATGCAGTCTATATGATGTGTGAAATAGAACACTGTACTTTGTTTTATAACTATATAGATAATTTTCATGTTATTTAGATTCTAAGCATATATTAGACATGCAAATATTTTATTAAATTATATTTTCTTGTATAAAAATACATAAGATGAGGATGTATTTGGTCTCATTGTTAAATATGTAATATGTATCTTACAAATACATTGACTTTTAAAGAAAATAAATATGTGCACATAAAGTATTTTTCTACCTTTCCTGATCTAAACTTTTAAGGGTGAAGCTATTATACAAAGTATTAGAACAAGTGTTAGCATACATTATTACTAAAAGTGAACACATATTTTAAAAACATAACTAAATTAAAATATAGGGAGAACAAGCATTCACTAATATTTCATCTGTCATTAGAAAAGAAGGGAATAAAAAGCAATACAAGTCATATTTAGTTCAAATATTGGCCATATTTTTGGTTAAAAATGTAGATTAAATCTAAAGTAACTATAAGAGTCTTTCATTTTTTTTTGTAATTTTCATACCAGATTTAAATATCTCTATATTTTAAAAGTATCACTTTTTGGATTTAAACTTACAACACACAGGTAGTATTTATTTAGATATCCAGATTTAAGTATATGCTCTGTTCCCTTGAGAGCAACATTTTATCAAAGAAAACTAATTTATGAAACATTCCTTGGAAATATGTTTTCTGATTCCTTGAAAACATGAGTACATTCATTTGCTGCTTTCACAAGTGAAAGAGTTTCTTTGATAGGTCATACTTTTCTTAAAGATAATTATGTGATTAATACAGTGATATTTAATGTGTTTAATAATAAATACCTATTGCCACATTTTTGTAATATGCACATATCAAAATTGAAGCAGTTAATGAATAAAATGGACATTAAAACATTATAGTTAGACAAAAATAATGCTGAAACGTTTACAAATAGATGACAAACTGTTGATATTCATGATGCTATGATCAGGTGCATCCCACTGGACAATATTTATTTGTATTACTGTGAACAAGAATCATGTGCATTAATTTCCATTATTTTTAAACAAAGTATGATGGAGTTTTAAAATAGCCCACAAAGCAATCCTTCCTGGATGTATCAGAGAAACTCAGTATGGTTTTGCCTACTTGGAAGTTTTGGCAATTTTTTTGGACAGCCTTTACCCCTTTGATCACAATTATAGCAAAGAGAAATTATTCTTGATGCAAAAACAAAAACAAAAATCTGCTACCTTTATATTGTTCTAATTATTTACATAGTTGCAATAATAGTTTCAAATGTCACACATGATGTTTTAAGATTGTTTTTGAAAATCTAAAATCATGTAATATTGCACATCTTCCAAAACTTTAAGCTACTTTTAATAATATTTCATAAGGAATGTTGGGTTGGCCTCAAAAGTCTCTGAATATTTGCTTGGAAACCAGTCATTGCATACTCTATCAGGTTTTACTCTAGTATGAAATTGCATTGTATGTTTTGGTGCATAATTGCCAAAACAGTTCAAGATGAATTAAAAATGAAGCCATAAATTAACAAAGTCAAAGACTGGCTTTATTAATTAGTGAGGTTTCTCATCTATTTTTGAAATAGTTAAGTGAAAGTTAAGTGAAAGTGAGTGAAAGTTTTTTAGTTTGCTATTTTTTGTACATTTTTATTTTATTTTCAATTATCATTGTTATTATCTTATCACCTATCTTTAAATGCAATGCTACATTTAGGTTGTGATATTCTGGTTATATTTCCATTGACTTCCACATGTATTTGTCATTTCTATACGTTTTTAATCCTATTTGCCTCTTTTAGAGTAATAATAGTACATATGCATAAAATATAGCTGAGACGATCCAATGAAAATTGGACCTAAGCGTTCATGTGTGAGACAATGCAAGAAGGATCAGAAAAAAAAATGATTGGGTTAACTAAATGGGTGAACTAATAACCTGGTGAGATTAATTGAATGGTAACTTGAAGGCAGGTGGGATGAAGCTAGAAGAAGCGGGGCACTGGGGGCATGGCTTTGGGATATAGATTTTGTTTCTGGTGATAAGCTTTCTGATCATGATGTGAGCTGCTTCCCTCTGCCACACTCTTCTGCCATGATGTTCAGCCTCACCTTGAGCCCTCAGGAATGAACTGAGAACTTTGAAACTGTGAGCCTTCAAATAAATCCTCCTCTACAATAGCTCTGACTGGGTTCTTTAGTCATAGCAGTGAAAAAATTAACTAAAACATTCATTAAAATATGGCTTTACCTATGTTGTTGATTAAAGTCACATTTAGTGAAAAACATAATTGGAAAAATTGAATCCTTACTATTGATTATTCAGTAACTTTTTTTATTTGGCTCAGGATTCAGAGTATTAATATCATTTTTATTGGATGAAATATGTATAAAATGTATAATGATGAAATAAGGGTAATTAGCATTTCCATCTCTTAAATATTGCCACTTTTATGTTTTGGAAAACTTTAAACCCTTATAACCTAGTTAGTTTTAAATGTGTACTTGTTGAAGACTGTAGTTATCATTTTGTGTTATATAACTTTAGGATTATTCCCAATTGTTTTTTATAAACTTTTTTTATTAATGTACTACAGTCACGCATAATAACTGGGTTCACTTTGATGTAGTCAAACATGCATTGAGTTCAATTCAAATTCATTTCAGTCCCTGGTCTCCCCTCTTTCTCTCCCCTTGAGAATTCATCTTGTTCTATCATTTATCAAGAATACAAATAATAATGCTGACAAGGATGGTCAGAGAAAAAGGTACAGCCAAGTGTGTTTTGGGATTTATTTTTTATCCTCTCAAATGTCACCCCTTTCTCTTATCCTTTCTAGCTTCTAGTGACCTCTGTTCTACTCTATTTCTATCCAATCAGCTTTTTAGTTTCCAAAAATGAGTGAAAATGTGGCATTTGTCTGTCTTTATTTGATTTATTTCAACAAACAGAATGTCCTCTATCTTGATCCATGTCACTGCAAATGACTTCATCTTTTTTATGGCCAAATAACATTCCATTATAAAAACTATTAATAAATCAATACATATTTTTCTAGTTATCATGTTATAATACCTATTTGCTAGCCTATGCTTCCAATATGATTTCCAAGAAGAACAAAGTAGATATCACACAATTCTCACTGTTGAAATTTCTTCTTAATACTCTGAATAAGAAAGAAAAGTTGCATATAGCTTTTATCTCAAATATAGGAAAGTTAAATTTAAGATATAATCAGTTAAAAATAAGCATGTGAATTTTATGATAGAAAATATACATTTTGTGTATTTACTGGGATACATTTGGAGCTAATCTCAACTCTTGTAAATGATGAATATGAATTTAAAAAGTGGATAAACTAGAAACAAAAGAAATAATATATTTATAATTTTAAGGCTATTTTAAGAAGATTTACATAATATGGGAAATAATATCTGCTGACAACAAATATTCTGAACTTGTATAATATATTCTATTATTTATTCATTCAACAATCATATATCAAAATTTGCACTTACATATTTAAGAGTAAAAGAACACAATAATTAAGAAAATATTATACCAGGCATGGTGGTGCACACCTGTACCCCCAGTAGCTTGGGAAGCTGAGGAAGGAGGACAGAGAGTTCAAAACCAGCCTCAGCAAAAGCAAGTGCTGAGTAACATAGTGAAACCCTGTCTCTAAATAAAATACAAAATAGGGCTGGATATGTGGCTCAGTGGTCGAGTACCCCTGAGTTACATCCCTGGTACTGCCCCTGTCCTCTCAAAAACAGATAGAAAAAAGAAGTAAAAGTTTTACACCTGGGGCCTACTAGTCAATATAAAAAGTTTCTGAAGGTAGATGTTAGAAGGAATGGAAATTAAAAAACATTAGAATAGTTCTGGAGGTTACAGCATGGTAAAGGAGATGGTATTAGTAGGTATAGTTTTTCAATAATTGGAAATGACATGTTCCAAGATAAAAATAGCAAAACTAATGACTAGGAAAAAAGAGAGTTATAGTTTCACAGGATATAAGAAAGTGGCAAGAAATCAGGCTCAAGGCAAAGTCTGACAATGTCGTAAACAATTATAACATAAATACTTATTTTATATATTATGAAATTCTTGCTATTACTAAATAAAAAAAATTTAGTCTTGAACTTGTATCTCATTAAATCAGTGATATGTACACAAATTACTACTATGGCCTGTTAATTATAAAGAATGATTTTAAGCCATTAATTTAAGACCAGTTGTGAATCTCAATTAAAATTCACTAAGCCCAAATGCTAACTACTCTGCCAATGGGTAAAATAGCATGAATGAATGTGTTTTTAAATCACTAATATTTCATTGCTAGTTTTTTTTTTTTTTTTTTTTTTTTTGCGGTGCTGGGGATCGAACCCAGGGCCTTGTGCTTGCAAGGCAAGCACTCTACCGACTGAGCTATCTCCCCAGCCCTCATTGCTAGTTTTGACCTCGATTTGGTAAGCAGTGGCACCCATGCAATAACATATTTAGCACAATTGCTTACAATTTACAAGAAAGATACTGGGACAATAATGGGAGGAAAGCATTATGTTCATAAATGACATATAAAAGTAAACACTGTGGAGCTATATGACCAAAGGGGATACAAAATGTGATTCTGAACTTTACAGTTATGATATTAGACATGAAACCTTCTCTTCATATTCTCCATTTTGTGGAGAAAATGCTGCATGCTGCGCTAACTCTATTATGGAACAAGCTCAGTTTATCTGACTAGTTGAGAAATTGTGATCATTAGATTTATTTTTATCATTTGTTCTCATGCTACTGTACGTGTAATAGTTAAAATGACTACCACAATGAGTTCATATTACATTTTTAAAATGATGCAAGAGAAGAACCACAGATAATTAAAAGTACACCAATGGCCATTGGGGAGATATCTTTTAAGAACAAGAAATGACACATATTATAATTACAAAATCATCATCTCATGTTAAAAAATCTGTCTCTTATCTAATAGAACCTTCAGATAGATGTTATCCCAATGTGTACGCACTACCAAAGAGCACTAGAATATAAAACCTTTTGCTTGAATGCTAAAAAATACAAGTTTTAAACTATGCACTATAATACATATCAAGTAGATATCACTATTGGTAATTTGAATTTCTTAATCTATAAATGTGCTGAGATTCTATTTCATAAAATCGCAAAAATGTAAAAATCTGTATAATAGCTTTAAAAGACTTTTTGAAACTTATGTATTAATATAAATATAATTTACTCCAGTTATTTTAAATTATAGCTACACAGGAAGATATCATACTTGCTTTACTTATATTAGAATTAATTTTCATGCTGCATACTCATTTTATATATTTATGAATTAAAATTATAGTTTAAAATTTATTTGGTATTGGTGTACATTTAGAGTTTTAATTTGATGGGCAATTTGCAATCATATAACTGGTGTTAGATGTTCCAAATCATAGGGTTAGGTATAGAATAATTTCAGGTGATCATAATGTGAAAAAAAGTAAGACCAGCAGAGTGCTTTTGAAATTGTCAATTTAATATTCTCATCATATAGGTTAAACTTGTTTCACATAACAAAATTAATACATATGCACGAATGTGCCTAAAATAGTGTTACTTTGTTGACTTGTAGTGTTCATCCTATTATTCCATATTTCAAAAAGATTTGCTGATGGCTTCATACACGTAATTCTTGATAAAAATCCCAATGAACTTTTTAAACATCCAGAAGTCACCCTGGAATGTATCTAAATATATGCAATAGCAACCAACATAATTTTAAATAATAACCTTTGTAAGAATTATATGGATGCATCCATGAAGATAACCACCAGTATAAAATATTCTCACAAATATATATAATGTCAAAATCAAAAGAATAGGTAATATAAAAAAAGATAAAAAATTCCATGAACATATAAATGAATAATAATACATATTAAATATATATTATCAATTGAAAATGAATTATATTTTTCCAGTTGTATAAATTAGTCTTACTACTCCTATACATATGAATGGCATATACATATATATATATATATGTATATGTTCTTGTTCAAGGAATGTTAGGGGTTTTCAATTTCTTATTAGAACATTCTAGTTATACACAGTAATTGGGTTCATTTTGACAAAATCATACATGCATGGAATTCAATTTTTATATCTATTTTCCCCTTTCCTCCCCTCCTCACTCTCCCTATTCTCCTTCCTCTGTTCTAGTGATCTTCCTTTCCTCTTTTACTTATTTATTTATACTTGATTGGTACTTTCTACAAATACATAAAAGTAAAATTCCCTGTGGTATATTTATATAGGCATGTAATGTGATTTATTTTGTTAAATGAATATCACATTTCCTTCCCTTTCCCATCCCTCTAACTTCCCTCTCAATTGAATTTTTCTATTCCACTGATCTTTCCTATCTTTATGATATCTGATCCCTGTCTCCAACTTTTTTCCACTTATTTTGCTCTAGCTTTCTCATATGAGAGAATATTTGACTCTAGATTTTCTGGATCTATTTCACTCAGCATGATGTTCTCCACTTCCATTAATTTAGCATCAAATGTCATAATTCTTCCTTTATGACTAAAACTCTATTGCATATATTGTACACACACACACACATATATATATACACAATTATATATATATAATATATATATATATATATAATATATATATATATATACACCATATTCTCTTGATACATTAATATGTTGATGGGCATTTGAGTTGATTCCATAATTTGGTTATTCTGAATTGTGCTGCTATAAACATCGAAGTGGCTGTATCACTATAGTATGCTAATTTTAACTCTTCTGGATAAACACTAAGGAGTGGAATAGATGGGTTACATGGTGGTTCCATTACCAGGTTTTTTTAAGGAAACTCCATTCTGCTTTTCAGAGTGGGTTCACTAATTTGCAGTCTCACCAGCAATGTATTATTATTTATGTTCCTGAAATTGCCTCTCTGACTGGAGTGAGATGAAATCTTAGTGTAGTTCTGATTTGCGTTTCCCTGATTGCTAGAGATATTGAACATTTGTTTTATTTATTTGTTGGTCATTTGTGTTTATTCTTTTGAAAAATATCTGTTAATTCCTTTCCCTTTTATTGATTTTTTTGGTATTTTTAGAGTTCTTTATATATTATGAATATTAATAGCCTATCAGAAGAGAAACTAGCAAAGTTTTTCTCCCCATTCTGTAGCTGATCTTAATCATGTCCTTGACTGCAGAATCTTTGTAACTTAATGGCATTCCACTTATTAGGGTTATTGATTCTTGGTTTTATTTCTTGAGCTTTTGGGATCCTGTTGAGAAAGTAGGTGCCAGCACCTATATGATGAAGTGTTGATTCTACATTTTCTTCTAGAAGTTGCAAGATTTATGGTTTAATTCCTTAGTCTTTGATCCATTTTTATTTGATTTTTGTCCAGGATGAAGGGATCAAATTTCACTCTTCTACATATGAATGACCAGTTTTTCCAACACCATTTGCTAAAATGGTACTTTTCTCCATATATATATATATAAAATATAATTATAATATATATTATATATTATATAATTATAATATATAATATATTATATAATTATATATAATTATATAATATATTATATATTATATATATAATATAATATATATATATATAATTTTTTTTGGTCACCTTTATCAAGTATCAGATGACTGTAAGTATGTGGGTTTCTTTCTGTGTCTTTGTGTCTGCCTTATATGTTGCCAATACCATGCTGCTTTTATTACTATAGCTCTGTATTAGCTTTCTTAAAGAATCTCAATAGCCAAAAACTTTTAAGAATTGACAACCTTGAAAATCCAAAGTGAAAATTTTGTTTATAAAGGCACCAGATAAAAGGGTGAAAAACGAGCCACAGACTAACTGTTAAAGCTGTCTCCTGGTTCCCTGCTGCTGCCAATGCTGTGGTAGGGAGGGTCAATTCATACCACTGACATGTTCCAATCATTGACTTTCCTTGTATGTAAACATTCCTTCTGGGCTTCAGGTTCTGGAAGCACTGAATTTCATTTCACCTCCATTTTTGCACTTAATGACATAGATATTTCCTGTGTCCATTTACTTTCATATTCACATTTTCTTCTATTCTGATATTCAGATTAGTCCATGGAATAATTAACCTAGGATACTCTCCTACTGTGTATCTTTTCTTAGACTTCTGAGGTTAGGACATCCCTATACATAGCTCAATCTCTTACACAGTCTTATTTATCAGTGTAGTCGGTTTTGTTTTCTATCCTTAAGAAATTCATAATAATTATGTTCACCAAAGGCACACTTTTTAAATTCTGTTCTTATTGTTGATTGTATATTTTTTAAAATATATTTTTGTTATTTCTACAGAGTTTCTTTAAGAGACAAAGTAAATGTATACTCACTGAAACCTTTTCATAAAAGTGAAAGTTTTGGAATATAATAAAATGACAACACATGATATAAAGTATCTATGAAAAGCAATGAACCAATGAAAAGTAACTACAAGTTACATACTTCTTTTTAATAGTAGAAAGTATGAAAAAAGAGAAATAACATAGAAATTAAAAGATAATAATAATCCTGTGGTAGAAATGGATCTCATGGTAAATATCTGTTCTTCAAAAGACTTAAAAGTTGATGTTTATATTATAGATTACACTTAACATACAATAATGTTAATATATAATTATACTGTGTTTTCTTTTTGAGTTGTAGTTAACAAAATAAGAAAAATTCAGATTATTGCCGACATTTAGACTGCCAAATTCTTGAAGTATCCATTCTTCTAGCTTAGGTACTTCCATATGTTAAATTGAAAAGCCTGTGCCTTTAAATTGTAACAAAATATACTTCTAATACAAATAATAATTTTGTGATATTTACAATTGTCAGAATGGAATTATTATTTGTTTTTTAATGAATTATTGTACATTTTGAATATTCTTTAAATTAATGACCTATATAATGAATGATTAGATCATGATGTTTAAAATAGGCACTATTATTTAACAAGCTACCTCATAAAAATAATTATTATCCCAGCACTATTTATTGTTCTTTTATCAAAATACTAAAAGGAAGAGAAATGTCAAATATACACATAAATATTCTCTACAAACACTACATTGATAAAACTAAAACTATAAATGTCATATTTTTAAATATTTTTCATAATATATGAATGTTCGTGATGTTAAAATGTTCTGTAACACAATTTTTAAAAAATCTGTTATATTAAGAAACATGATCAAAGATTTAAGATTTCAAAGTGAATCTTCTGTGAGATTGCCACATATATTTTTCTTGACTCCTAATTTTGTGTGTTATTTCTTTAAAGGAATATACATATTTGAGTCCAAGATTCACATGTACAAGAAATGTTGAAGTAGTAATTTCTGCTTCATTTTTGTAATATTATATTTTATAATTTGAGAGTTCTGGCATGATTGTTTAAAGATTGAAGATAGGAATAAAAATTCCACTATTTATGATAATTTTGAAGTTTATTATTATGCTTAGTTGTATCATAGTTTAAAATATTGGGCTACTGAAATGTTAATTAGCAATATATATATGTTATATATGTGTATGAATTTTATATATACCTAAATTTTCAGATTCAATAAAACTTATGAATATAAAATTTTTTTGACTTATGAAAATGCTCAAAGAATTTACTTGGGAATCTGATTCATCAATATACAATGTTAATCCTGTTTTACCACCCCTAGGGTGCTTAAAAGCAATTCATAAAGAAGAATATGGTAATGACAGTTGGCACTGGGTTGAATTTGTAACAATGTTAGGGAAAAAAGCTGTCATTCTAAACACTAGAAAGTGATTCACAAGCCAGAAAAATCACCAGTGTTATATCTTACAACATCATAATTCTATTTTGTCCTGGAACAGCTACACCAAATGTCAATCTCTCTCCAGATGTGAAATTTATTGAACATTCTTTATTCATTGCAAATATGAGTCATTAAAATTATATGTTTTTCTATTATATAAAACATTTTCTCCCTGAAGAATGAGTAGTACATGATAACTAGAAATAAAAGAGGTTTCTAAATCACTTCCATTATATATTTTGTCACTTAACAAAAATTGCTATTATAAATTTAAGGGGTAAAAACAGTATAAAATGTAGCATATCAATTCTATATTTAAAAAGCAGCTATTTTTCTTCTTTGTGATTCTACAAAGGTTACTGGATTTAAAAAAATACTTTATTTTAGGCATCATTTTTTTCTGTGATAAATTAATGAACTGTGCATGTGTGACTATGTGCTTAAACATCCTAAATATTCATAAATGTAGTTAATGAATTCCTCCCAAATACTGTGAATTAAATAATAGTAAATTCCCTTTCTCCATGAGTTGAACTTTAAAATATTGTTTATCAAATATGGAAAGAAATAGATCACTTCACTGGTAGTTTTATTGTTTCAGGTCTTAGTTTAACCCTTCAATCCATTTTCAGTTGATTTTTGTTTGAGGCTTAAACTATGTCTAATTTCAGTCTTAATGTGAATAATCAATTTTACCAACATCACTTATTAAAGAGATTTTTCTTTCTCCATTTTGTGTCAGCTCTTTTTTGAAAGCAATTAACTGTGAATATGTAGGTTTATTTCTGGAATTTATATCTTATTCTATTAGTCAATGTGGTATTATATATGCCAGTAACACACTATTTCAGCCACTTTGACTTTGTAATATAATTTAAAATCAGCTAATGTGATGTATCTAGCTCTGTTCTTCTTGGTCAAGATGGTTTTGAATAGCCAGGATCTTTCATGGATCTATACAAATTTTAAGACTGTTATTCTCTTTCTGTAAATAAAGTTTTGGGAATTTTGCAAAGGAATACATTAAATCTGTAGATATCTTTGGATAGTATTGTGCAATGATTTATTGGATATAACCCCAAAAGCATGGGCAAAAAGGAAAAATGAGACTGCAGCAAATGAAAATGATCTGCACAGCAAGGGAGACAATTAACAAAGTGAAAAGACAACCCACAGATTGAGAGAAAATATTTGCAAATTATAAGTTCAATAAGGGGTTAATATCCAAAATATGTAAAAAACTCAAACTATCCAGTAATGATAATAGTAACCAAGTAATCCTACATAAAAAATGGGCAAAAGACCTGAATAAACATTTCTCAAAAGAAATCATGCAAATGACTATCATATATATTTTTAAATGTTCAGTATCATTAAGGAAATGCAAATTGAAATGAAAACAATCTCTTACCTCACACCCATTAGAATGACTATAGGCAAAACAAAAGTAGGCAAGAATTAGCAAAGATGTAGAAAATAACCCCTTGTGCATTCATGTAGAAAAAACAAATAAGTACAGCCATCTTGAAAAGTATTGTGTAGATTCTTCCAAAACTAAAAGTTGAAATACCACATGAACTTCAGATCTATACACAAAGTAATTGAAATCAGTAGGCCAAAAACATGCCTTGATTCTCATGTTTGTGGCAGCACTATTCATGAGGAAGATATAAAATCAACATATGTGCCCAATTAAAAAGTGAATGGGCTAAATATGTGAACAATAAACACAATGGAATATGATTCAGCCTTTAAAAGGAAGAAAAACCATCCATGGTGACAACATGGATGAATCTAGACATTATACTAAGTAAAATAATTCAGACACAGAAAGACAAATAAATACTTTATGATCTTACTTTTATGAGTAAGCTTAAAAATATGTAAATCGTAGCTGTAGAATATTATGGTTTGGATCTGGAAAGTTTTTGTGTCCGCAGGTGGGGATTTGGGTAAGGGGTTGGGTCATGAGGGTCTGATCCACTGATGAACCCAAGGCTGACTGGGAGGCAAGGCCTAGTTAAATGAAGCATGTCACTGGGGTCTTGCCCTGGAATGGTTGATCTTCTAACCCTCTCCTTCCTCTCTGTCTTGCTCTCTTTCTCTCTGCTTCCTGGCTGTCATAAGATGAGCAACTTCGTGCCACCTCACCCTTCTGATATAATGTTCTGTTTCATATCATGCTTGAAGCAATGGAGCTGATTGACCATGAACTGAATCCTCTGAAACCATGAGCTCAAACACATCTTTCTTCCTCTAAATTTCTCTTGTTAAGTGTTTCAGTAACAGCGAACACTGGTTTTATAAAAGGGACAACAGGTAAACTGAGAGTTGACTTATAAAAAACCCTAGAAGCAAGAAGATGGTGAAGTGATACCACCTATCCTCCTTCTCAAAGGAGGAAAATGATCATAGAATTGAAAATCACAATTAATGCTTTCATAGAATGAACAAAATAAACATGGTTTAAGCAGAAAATTGAGAAATTGAGACCAGATGAATCATAGTAAGTGAAATTCTAAAGCATTCTCTTTAGAAATTTTGGCAAAAAAAAAAAAAAGAAATTATTGATGTGGAAATCCAAAAATAAAAGATGGGCAAAAAGAAAAAGAATTTCTTTTTTTATGAATTAATGTTAGCTTTAAACCAGTAACTGCAGTTTTCCAAATAGGTAAATGTATGCATATGTTGTGAACAGTGGAGGGATATATGCAAGTGGGTTAAGGAGTATGAATATGTTTCATTGACTCAGAAATAACTAAAGTTTTCCAGTAAGACAAAATTAAGTCACACTTGCAAAAATGTAATTTTGCACACATCATTTAGTTGATATAGGTTATGCTTCATTTATAAACAACCATATATTTATTAGTTTTAATAACAGTTTCCTTTAAAGTTTATAGTACATGACCAGCATCAGTCAGCTAGAGTCTATAATCCAAATGAAATATTGCAAATTGTCATGCCAAGAGAGAGAAATGTAAAAGAACACATTGAATTGCAATAATGACTAGCCTAAACTACCATTCTGATTATAAAATATCAAATACTCACATTACAGAAATACCTCTTTTTTCCTTATAGTATTTCACCACACTTGAAATAGGAATTGGAAAACATAATCCAACTGATGAATGGGAAATTTTATCAATCTACATTATGTACAGTGATTAAGGGTTATTTTTGTCAAGAAAAGTGTAAGGTCTGAGATTTTGCTCCCTATGAAAGCTACTATCACGGATACTGCTAGGAGACACAAGACTCTTGGGTGAGAGATAAATAAGACAGATTATCATTCACAGCAGTAGCAGTAGCCAGAGTCCCAACATTGTGTGTGTGTGTGTGTGTGTGTGAGAGAGAGAATGTGTGTGTGTGTACACATGCCAGTATACTGAGTCCTGCTTCTCACATGTTGACATGACTAAGGCAATATAACTCTGCATGTGCAGGGAATTCAAGTTCAAAAGAGGACCCTTCACCATAATGTACTTTGTCACTTATAATAGGAAGTAAGCATTCTTTGCCCTTTGCTTTGTAGGGAGAAAGTATGCCTGTCAAAGCTGCTGCAATACCAGCATCGAGAAAAGATATTCTGAAACAAAGAACAGTCAGTGTTCCACTTCAAAAGACATGCAAAATCATGAGAAACTTAGGGAAAATATCTTCCCAAAAGTTCTAAGCCACAAAGATCACAATATCTTTTTAGTTAATGTCAATTATTTTTGTTAATATGAATCTAAAATTTTTAATTGATTTTGAGTTTATTTGATTTTTGTCAGGTCCATTTGCTAATAAAGGCAGTCAGACTTGCTATAAAATGTTTCCTTTGAATTATTTTATTGATATAAATTTTATAATACAATTAATTTGTATTAAGTATACACTTCAGTGAGTCTTAATATATTAATGCAATTATACAAATGTCATCACATTATAAATTAAAACATTCCTATCACCCCAAGGACAAATTCCATCCCCAGTCACAGGTAATCCCAATTTTGACCTCCAGCACTAGTCAAACTTGAATCTATTTTTTTCTCCATATAGTTGCCTTTTCTGGGCATTTTATATAAAATAGAATCATAAAATGAAGCCTTTTCAGTCTGATTTTTTTCATTTAGCATAATATTTATGAAGAGCACCCATGATGTAGTACATTTATTATCATTCACTGATTGATGGACATTTGACTTGTTTCTACTTTTATTATCAATAATGAACAAGTCTAAATGAGTACACTGTTATTCTCCATAAGTCCCCAAGAATGGGATTTCTGAATCATATGGTAATTCCTCATTTAACATTTTCAGAAATTGTCAAACTGTTCTTCAAAGTTACCAAATCATTCTACCTGTGAGGGTTTTACTTTTCATTTTCTTCTCCACACTTACTATCTTCGTTAGAGCTAGCAATTCTATAGGGTATGAAGTCACATCTTTTATTGTGACTTGCATTTTTCTAATCTCTGATAATTCAGTGCATCTTTGATGTGCTTACTGAGTGGTTTTATATCTTTATAGATATGCTACCCAAAACCAATTCTATGATCAGTTTTAAAATGTATTGTCTTTTTACTCAGTTATTATACACATGTATATATTCTTAACCTCAGTCCTTCATCAGGTACATTATTTAAAACTATTTTCCTAAAGTCTCTAAGTAATATTTTCCCTCTTGTGTATTTTAAAGAGCAAATATTCTGATTTTTATAGCTCTTATCACTTTTACAAATTTATTTATTTATTTACAGACTGCATTTTGATTCATTGTACACAACAGTGACACAACTTTTAATTTCTATGGTTGTGCATGATGTAGATTCATAACATTCATGTAATTATATATGTACATTGAGTTTTTGGAGTTATATCAAAGAAAGAGGAATAACTAAAGAGCATCCATTCTGTTTTTTTCTTTAGAGATTTGGGTCTCACATTCAGGGGTATGTCAAGTACACTGCTGTGATTCTTCCTTCTGATTTTCTAAAATTAATTTTAAGTTTAATTATCAGGCATTAGTAGGAAAACCTAATGATTAATTTCATTCCACTAAGTCATTTTTCCAAGTAAAGTGTTTTATTTCATGACAAAATTTTCATAGATTTGGTGATTGCTATTACTCATGGGTATGATCATACTGTGCTTGATTTGGTCCCTGGTTCAATAGTGCATTTAATTGGTATGTATTGCTAAAGCATTTCTGGAACTTGTCTTTGTTCAGGGATTTGAAACTACAGTATTTCCAAACCTATAAGTTGCCAAAATTGAGGGTTTTTTCCCTTGTCTTTTTATTTTTGATTTTAAATAAGTCAGTTCCTTTCTAAGAATATTTATTTCTTTCATTATTTTGTATTACCTGCTAAAATAGCAATGGAAATAAACTCTTTATATTAGCCGCCTTTTTCCCAAACTCTTCTTCTACAGATGATAAGGGTATTACATTCTTAATATGCATCCCTAGTTTCCATAGAAAAATGGTTACCAAATACTATGCCACTAGGTAAATACCACCATCTTTCCAGGGTACAATGACTACTTCCTTACAGGGCATCACAAACTCACACCCACCTTTACTTTTTGTGTGATAATACTTACATTTAACAATAATTTCTGTACTGGACAAGATAGAGTAACTTATGTTAGAGTAACTTATGTTAGAATAACAATAAGCAACAGTCTTAGTGGCTTGTAATAAGCAAAGTCTTTTCACACACAACACAATCATTAAATAATATCAGAATGGTCGAAGTCACATCCCTCCCTCCAGGGCCCAAATGAAAGAACAAATATCTGAATATCTCTGGTGATGCTCTGAAAGTTTATTGGCTACCACAAAAAACCAACTACACAAATAATAGAAATACAGATTACAGACTCTTGTAAAAACAGTAATGATAAAGATGAATACTCTGTTTCTTTTTTTTTTTTTTCTTTTCTCCTTTTGTAAGGAAAAAGTAAAGGGAGGGCAAATGGAAAACAGTTAAATAAATGATAATGTGAACTAATGAAAAAATAACATCCATAAATGCAAATAGAATAAATATTTCCTGTAAAGATATAAATATATTTATAAATATAAATATTGTGCCTCAGTGGTAGAGCACTTGTCTAGCACATGTGAGGCACTGTGTTCAATCCTCAGCACCACATTAAAAAAATAAACATATAAACAGATAAAATAAAGATATTGTGTTCATCTATAAATTAAAAAATATATTTTAAAAATAATGTAAATATTTGGACTTCATTGGATAACTAAACCAAATGATAAGGTCTTTACAGGAGACATACATGAAGCTCAATAATTTTATTTGAATAAGCATGAAATAAAAGTGATAGGAAATATACCATGAAATAATTATCTGAGAGAAAATTTGAGGCTGTTTTGTCAACATAAAACATTTAAAGTAAAACACAATATGAGGCAGAGATCATTTTTATAAATTAAAGGATTAATTTAATATTTTACAAATTAATACATTTGTAAAGTGATTTATAGTCAAATAATCAAATAAAGATCTAGGAAACAACAAAAACAACAATAAAGAATATTGCAAGATAAGCCCACTCAAGATCTCATGATTATAATCTTTTTTGTTTGTTTGTTTGTTTTCAAGTACCAGTGATTGAACCCAGATACAATTAAGTACTGAGCCACCCTTCTTATTTCTTTTTTATTTTGAAACAGAGTCTCACTAAATTGCTAAGGCTGGTTTTGAACTTCAAAACTCCTGCCTGAACTCCCAAGCCAACGAGAATTATAAATCTTAAGTAAGATATTCAAATGAACATAGTAATATATAAATAGAATAGTATTTCATGATCAGATTGAGTTTCATGAATGTAAACTGACAATAGAAGATCAATTTCATTCAGGAGATTAACTAAAATAGATGAATTAGAGAGCTATCTAAGTAGATGCATAAAAATGTCTAATAAAATTGATATTTTTTATTAAAATATTATTTACTGATTAAAGATTAGAACACTTCCCTATGTTTCAGAATTATTTCTATAAAGTGTTTAATATTCATGTCATTGCTATAAACAAAACACAAGATATGCAGAGTGAAAGAAAAAATTATCATTGTAATTGTTTATTGTTTTCTTATTTCTTGAAAGAATCCTGCTGGTAGAAAATTCATGATAACACCTAGGGGATTATAACAATATTGTTGAATGGAAACATTTGAAAATATATTTATACATACCAATAATAATATGTGGAAAGTACTCCATCAGAAAACCAAGAATCAATGACTATTAACTTTCCAATAAAAGGACACAAATGTTTCTGAAAAGAAAAGAAATGAAATATATGCACGTGATAGTTATACATATACACCCAAATTCTTAAATATTCATTCATATATTCCTCACCCTGTCTAAAATTGAAATTGTAAATCAAGAAATTATATCACATACCACGAAGAAATGTAAACTGCTGTTTAAACTGTTGCACAGTGCTTTCTTGACAGTTAAAATTTTATTTTATACATAATGAAAGTTTCTTAGATTTAGTTTTAGTCATACACAATTCTTGTACTTTTATAAATATAAAATATGAACCATAAAATTAATTTACTCACCTTAAATGTCTATAAACTTATAATTTTTACACATTTGAATTACTTTTTGACCCAGAATTGTTAACAAATGCTTTCACAATGTTTCCTTTTTTCCCAAGAGTTTTAATGACTCAGTATTTTACTTAAAAGTCAAAATTCAAGTCATTCTAAAAAACATTGATATTCTTTATTAAAATTTCTAGTGTCAAATAACATGTAGCTAGATTACTATAAATTTCCCATTATTTAGCAATAATTTTCAAACAAAATGATGATCAGTTCTATGCAGTGTATGCATTGATTGCACCAGCTCTCTCTGGGGGCTCTGACATTTCTTTTGTGTATCTGAACATGGTCAGTTTCTTCAGCCTTCTGTTGTGTGATTTTGGTGAGACAGACATTTCATCAGCATGGCAACTCACTAGTCAAACATCCACACATTTATCAACTCACTAGCTGTTTTAATTTCTTTCTAAATCACTTAATCATTGCTTTGAAAGAAAAGGAATTCCAATTTTTCCTCAAAGATGTTTACTTCATAGCATCAAATGGAGATTTCACTTGTCTCTTTTTATGCTCTTTGGCAAAATCTTTCCACTAAATCATCAATCACGGCATGGTATTTTTAATAAACTTTGAAACTTTTTTTTGAGTAATTTTATATTTACTGAAAATTCACATAGTACCAAGATTCACATCTATCTTTTATTTATTTTCCCATGTTTTTAACTTTTTATATTATCATACATTTGTGAAAACTAACACTAGTACATTAAATTACTTATAGTCAAACTCCAGACATTATTTGGGTTTCGCCATCAGTTTTTCTAGTAATATCATCCTTTGTTTCAAACTAGGTACAAGGTTTTGTTTTGTTTTGTTTTGTTTTTTCCTTTAGGGGTTTTCCCTACATCCTCTAGTTTCTAGTAGTGTCTCTGTCTTCCTTAGGTTTCTAGGACATTGACAGTGCTGATGAATATTGGCTAGGTGTCCTGCAGAGTATCTTCTAGTCTGGATTAATCTGATATTTTCTCAAGATTGGTTGAGTTAAATCCTTTTGAATATAACTTAACTAGTTAAACAACAAGATTTAGTAACAAACTGCATTTAACTGCATATAACTCAAATGAAAATGTATTCTATGAATATCTATTAACAAGATGTTACCCAGCTAATGAAAACTACCACTGTGGTCACCTGACAGTGCCATTTATGATAAGCCATCACCTGTTTTTAATATCAAAACAAATGGTATGCCTTGACTCTATGTACAAATAGAGAAACAACATGTATCCTATTTGTATACAATTAAAAAAAAATTAATAAAAAAGAGAGTGAATGTTAAATCTAACATAAATAAATTAAATAAAATATACAGTAAAAAATAAAAAAAATGTGTTAACAGATACAATTTAGAATTTATGAAATAGAGCAGCATTTCATCTACTTAAGATTCTTTTCAGAATAAGTAATAGACCTCTGGGGACAAATGTTACTTGACTCCTGCATACAATATAAATTTAATAAATCCTGTTTTAAATTAGAAAGGAAAACTATGTTCTAAATAGTATGGGACTCATTCATGCCAACACATGTAGTTATTTCTCTGCATTTTTCATCTCAGCATAGATACAACCAAATGTTGGGGTTACTCATGATAATCAGGAAATAAATTAAGGAGATAATGCAAAGGTGGAATTTCTGTCTAACAGGAAGAGAGGCCGAAAAAATACAGAAGTGCTTATTTTCCTAGGTTACAAATCACTACAAGGATATGAGGTTAGAGTATACCAGGGAAGAGAAATGTGATTTAAACCTAGAAACCCTTGGCTGATTTAAACTCCAAAAATTATTTTATAGAATTATATATTTATATGTACTTAACAAAACCAATAACATGAGGATTACTTTTTTAAGAAGGCACACAAAGTAATCTGAATCACATTCCATGCAGTTCTACTCTGAAATTTATAGTCAACTTATTTTAAGTGATCAACAATAAAAGGTGTATTAAATATTATGTAACAAAGCAGCCTACAGATATGGAGTAATAGCATGAGAAAAAAAGAAGAGACTTATGTCTGTACATGGGCTCTATTTGTATTTGCTCTGAACAACAGATCTAGATTTAAAGAATAAGTAATTTTCATTTAACTGAGAAAAATTGCTCAGAAAGAAAAAGTGTTCAAACTTTAGATATCACAGATACACAAAAGGACAAATTGTTTTTCTCAATGCCATGGTATGACGAGAACTTTTTGGAATAAAGTGACTCAATTACCTAAGGAGCTTAGAGTCTACTTTTTCTTGAAGTAATTGATAACCCCTTAAGTATAAATTATATATAAAAGGTGCTAAAGCAATAGTAATTATTGAATAATTTTTATTTGAACGAATACAGGAATATAAAAAGTGAAATGAACTGTTGAACAGGGTAAGCAGAAAAAATTCCATGGAGAAAATTACATTTGAATCTGAATTGGTTACTTAATTGCCAATAATTTAAAAATTATATGTAAAAATGGTTCAATTGAAGAGAGCAGAAAAAACAGGCATAACAGAAGATTATTAGATTAGCAAAACTATTCTATACGATACAACAATGGAGGATATCGTTTACCATATTTTGTCTAAACCCATGGAATGTCTAATAACCAGAAAGAAGGCTAATGTGAACCATGGACTCAGAGTGATAACGATGTGTTGATGAAGGTTAATCAATTTTAATAAGTACACCACTCTCCTGAGGAATGTTGATAGTGGAGCTAAATTTATTTGGAAGCAGAGATTTTATGGTAAATCTTTGTAAGTTCTGCTCAAATTTGCTCTGAAACAAAATTTGCTCCAAAACAATGGTTTTAAAAAGTGAGGTAACTAAAATTTTGAACTCAGATCCTCTGAACAAGTACTCATAAAGCTATTTGTCATCAGAGAAAACCTTCATCTACAGGTTCTATGACTTCTGCATTCTATGGGAATCTACTATATACAGAGTATTTCTTTGAATGAAGAGTTAAATATCATGTGATACTCTTGAATTAAAATATATTTGTTATTAGGCTTAACACACACAGAGAGAGCTTAGTACAGCTGGTACACAGCTGTAATCCAGATACTTAGGAGGGTGAAGCAACAGGATTGCAAGTTTGAGGATAGTCTGAGTAACAATGAGATCCTATTTTCAAATTAAATAAATAATAAGGGCTGCAGTTAGAGCTCAGTGGAAGAGTCCCTGAATAGCATCTGTAAGGCCCTGGGTTCACCCCTAGTATAAATAAATATATACATAGATAAATTAATAAAACCTCAAACAATTCTGTATGACAAATGTAAGCCTTATGTGTGATAGTGAAGACAGTAACTTAGTGTTTTCTTAGAAAAAATAATCAATCTGATGAGGAAAGTGGGTTGCTATGGAAATAGAAGGTAGAGCAATGTACTTTAATGTCTCCTTAAAGAAGAAATAAATTATTCAGTAGCAACAGGAAGCTATTAAAGGTCAGTTAGTGCATTTGTAACATAATAAAATTGTAATTAGAAAAATAAATTCAGGGTGCATTTAAAATAAATTAAAGTAAAAGAAATGTGGAATTTTAAATCAGAATTTTTGTCTTAGAAGTGAGAATATTCCTAGAATATGAGATTTATTTTTAGTTTTGTACTTTTTCATAGTGGCTTATACTAATTTGTATTTCACCCCACAAAATAGATTGCTTTAACATAGAGTATAGACTCATGCTTCCACAAAGATGTGCTACGTCTAATCCATGGCTTTGTATATTTTCTGGCAAGTGAATTTCTGTGTGGTCAGGAAACATATAAGTGTCAGTTTGCCAGGACAGAACTAGGACAAAAAAATTGACTTCAAATAATTTTTAAAATATTGCAATGTGTAATATAGTGTTAGCAATTAAATGGAAATTATACAAATTGTGGGGGAAAATACTCTCATTAGAGATGAATTGAATGAAGAAGCAGTCTGAATGAAAAGCAGATCCTAGGATTTAATTGAACATCTGGGGATAGTGATAGTGATAACATTAACATAAAACAAACAAACAAACAAAAAATCTGAAGGAAGACCTCTTGTGCAAGAACTACTCTTCCTTTCCATTCTCTTACCAAACAGACCACTCAGAATAACACCACACGAAAATCTATTGTCCATTCATACCCTCTTCCAATTTTCTTTGCTGTGTTGTTTTTTATATCTAGTATCCAATACTACTACATAATTTTCCTTTCTAGCAATCCTTAAAAACATGAATCAATAAAGATGGTTTGGTGTGTATTAAAATGTATTTTATTTATTTCCTTTTAAGGACGTGTGTCAGAAGTCAGTTATATTTTCTGCTTTTCCTATATTTCTATTTTTTAACCAGGTTTTAATGACCAATGAATATACTGGATCTGCCTGTTTTTCTTCTCTGGCTTGTTTTTAATTACTCATCATAATCAAAATCACTATACATGATATGACATAATTATGACATGATATATATGTATGTATACATATAGAGCATTTTCAGTATTCTACTTACATGTGCTTTTGTGTTACTATTTGGTGTCATTTTTTTGCTAAAATGACATTTTAGTCTTCAAGAAAAGTAGCTCTTGACATATTAGTTATTGGCAAGCATTTGTATATATGTATATATACAAATACACATATATTTAGATATGTAGTTATTTTTATAAAATTTTATTCTGGGACATAAAACATACACATATACTTATATTGTATAGTTTGTATATATTTTAAATACAAGGGTAAAAATGTTATAATTTTTGATTCTTTTTAAAATCAGAAAGGATAAAGAATACCAAAAACATCGAGTTGGATAGTAATGTAATTATCTTTTATAATCATTTACATAATTGTCATAATGATACTCTTATTCATCATAGGGATTTGAAATCCTACTTGACATTAACTTTCTTTCAGTATGAAGACATTTTGTAAATAAGAAATTTTATTAACTATGAAATTTTTTAAATATTTTTTTTGAAATGTTTCTATTTTGCCTTCCTAGATGAAATATTGTTTGGTGGATATAGAATTCTGGATTAGTAATTGCTTTGATGTTTTTCCAAGTTCTTTGAATATGTCATTCCCCTGCCTATGGTCTTCCTTGTTTCTCATCAGAAGGCAACTGTTGTTCTTTATTACATGGCCACTGGGCATAAGAATTGTCTACCTACTTGTGCTTTCAAACAGAGTCCTATGATTGGTCAATAAATACATGAAAAAATGTTCAACATCTCTAGCAAGTAGAGAAATGCAAATTAAAATGACACTGGGTCCACTCACTTCAATCAGAACGGCAATTATCAAGAATACAAGTAACAATAAATGTTGATAATGATGTAGGGGAAAAAGTAGACTCATACATTGCTGGGTTGGAATGTAAATTGGTGCAACCACTATGGAAAGCAGTATGGAGATGCCTCAGAAAACTTGGAATGGAACTACCATTTGAACCAGTTATCCCACTCCTCAGTTGATACCCAAAGGACTTAAAATCAACATACTACAGTGACACAGTCACATCGATGTTTATAGCAGCTCAATCCACAATAGCTAAGCTATGGAACCAACCTAGGTGTCCTGCAACAGATAAATGGATAAAGAAAACTAAGTATACATATACAATGGAATGTTACTCTGTCTTAAAGAAGAATGAAATTATGGCATTTGCTGGTAAATGGATGGAACTGGAAAGTACTGTGCTAAGTGAAATAAGCCAATCTCAAAAAACCAAGACTGAATATTTACTTTGATATGCTAATGCTAACTCACAATAAGGGGTGGGGAATAGGGAAAAATAAAAGTAATTTGAATTTGACAAAGGGGAATGAAGGGAAGGGAGGAAGAATAGGCATAGGAAAGATATTAGAATGAATTGAACATTATCATCTTATGTGCATAGATGATTACATGACCAATGTAATTCCACATCATGTACAACCAGAAGAATGAGAAGTTATGCTCCATATATGTATAATATGTGAAAATACATGCATAATAAGAACCAAAAAACATACATAATGAAAGAAAAAAGTGTACTTGTGTTTGACTTTTAACATTTTAACTATGATGTATTGTTATTCTACTAGAATTACAACTTTAATTATATTTCTTTAATTTGAATTGAATTTGACCATTACTTCCCCACATATTGTGCTGAACCCTCCCTCACATCCCTACAGTATTCTCTTTTCCTTTAGGTATTCTACTATGTATAGATCTGTACATCAGCAAATGTTCCTTAGGTTTCTAAGTGTACTCAAATTTTACTCTCTGTACTTCATATCAGATAATTGTTTTGAATGTTGTTAATTATTTTTTTATGTCCTCTTATCTCTACTTTGTAATGAATTTTTATTTATGGTTATTATACTTGGTAACTTCAATATTTTCTTCTTAATTTTATCCTTTATCAATAGTCCTAAGTTTTAGAAATCCTTTGATTCTTTTCTTTTTCTTTTTTACCTTTTATTCTATCTTTAACAATAGTATCCTTTGTATCTTAGAATATATTTACAATGCATGATTGGAAATCTTTGTTTTGTTCATTCTCTAGGCCACTTAAATAATTTCTTTGGGCTTTACCCCTCCAGTATTTGGAGCTCAATTTCTTGTTGCAGTTCTTTTAAGGTTTTGTTGATAATTGGATATTTTATATGATATATGCCAGCAACTTTGTGTATTCATCTCCTTATTCTCCAAGAGTTCTGGGGGGAGGAGTTTTGTTTTGTTTTGTTAGTGTTTGTATTTTTAATGTGTTTTGGATGAGTCTGCTAAACTAATTCTGCTGAGTCTTTATACTTTATAATCATCAACTCCTTCTAATATTTTTGTTTCATGTCAGTAAGCTTAGCTTCCCAGCAATTATCACCTTTTGTAAATTGATCTATATACAATTTGGAAAACACATTTGAATGCAGGAAGCTAGCAGTCTCTTCAGTTTTTATTAACTATTGACCTGAAAAGGTTTATAAACTCAGAGATAGAGGGAAGTGCCCTTTTTTTTCAAATGGGTGCAGAATCTTGCACAGACTTCCACATTTATAGGAAATATGAAAACTTACCAACTTACATACCAAGTGTTCCATTCCCTGAATATTGCTATTAAATTATTTGCTGCCTTACTGGTATGTTACTTGACATAGTTAGTATCATTACTATGGTAAAGTTTAATGCTGACTTTTCTAGATTTCTACATTATTCTCCTGCAAAATCAGTACTATTTTTTACAATGCCACTGAATATTTTCAATCTAATTTAATTGTAGGCAACATTAAGGTATATTTTTTTCAGGTTTACTTTTATTCACATATTTTTCTTGTTAATGAAATGGATTTTGGAAAGCACTACTTTCCATATTCAAGAAAAATTTACTGGCTTTCTGACTTTATGTGGACGTTGAAGATGTTTAATATGAGAATATATCCTTAACAAATTCCAATTAACTATAGGCACAATGTTTTAAAGATCTCTGAACTAATATATCTTGCATAACTGAAACATTATACTTGTTGTACAACTCTTCATTCCCTGCCCCTGAATCTCTGACTTCTACAATCATTCTTTTAGTTTGTCTACTTTACTTAATGTGAGTAGATTGGTGCAGTATTTATCCTTCTGTGAATGGCTAATTATCCCTAGGATAATTTCCATAAGGGTCATTTATGTTATCACATATGGCATAACTTCATTCATTTCCAAGGATGAATAATATTTCATCCTATTCTATTTAGTCTTTAGTTTCTTTATCTCGAAATTAGGTATAATAGTTGATTCATTATAAAATAATTTCAAAAATTAAATGAGATATTGCATATAGAACCCTATAGCAATTCATAGAAAATATTGAGTTCCTATGTTCTTGCTGCTTATGTTATAAAATGTAGAATAAGATGAGTCTCTTGCAAATAGCATAAAGTTAGCTCTTGTTTTACAATTCTTTCTGCCAGTATGTCATTAGTTGGAGAATTGAGACCACTTATATTCAATGATATTATGGAGGAAAAGAAGTTTGTTATTTCCTGACATTTGATTTGTTTAATATCTTCAATTTGGTCTTAATTGTGATTTGCTTATAAATGCTTATATACTGAGGATCATCTATTTGGAGAACTGTGACTTGTATTTGAGTTCTTATGTATGTAGTATTTCTTTAAACATTTTTTGCAATGCTAGCTTAGTGGTTAGTTCCTCCTTTATTTGGAATGTTTTTATTACTGCTTGAAATTTGAATGATAGCTTTGCTGAAAATAACAATCTTTTTGGTAACTGTTTTCTTTCAGAGCTTGGATTATGTCATTCTAAGCCTTCCTGGATTGTAGAATCTGAGATGATAAATCAGAAAGGAGCCTTACTAGAGTGCCTCTAAATGTGATCTCATGTTTTTCTTGTGCGGATTTTAACATTCTATACTTACTAGTTTGAAAAAAAAATCAATTCAAGTAGAGACGGAAAAGAAGCAAGATCAGCTATTTTCTTATCTACCAAAGCGGATTTCTAGTCAAAATTAATCAGAAGCAATAAGAAACATCACTACATATAGGTAAAGGGAACAATCCAACAGGAAGTTATGATAGCAAATATTTATGCTCCCCAAATCAGTGCATAAATGAATGCACTAATTACATAAAACAAATACTTTTGACATTAAGTCTCAGAGATACCCCCAATTCAAGAGTGGAAAATGTCAACACACCTCTCTCACAAATAGATGTTCCAAATATAAAATCAATAAAGACACTCTTTCCTGAATACTATAAATCAAATGGATCTACAGATATTTATAGACTATATTATTGAACAACCATATTCATTTCCTTCTCATTAGCTTATGCATCATTTTCCAAAATTAACCATATTTTAGTACACAAAGAAACTCTTAGTCAATACAAATAAATCAATATACTCTCTTAAATCTTATCATATCATAATAAAAATGCAATTTGAAATAGAAATCAACTGTAAGTAATATGATAGAAACCACATGAACACATGGAGATTAAACAGTGCTCTTATAAATGAGGATGGGTCATAGAGAAAAATAAGTAAACTTTTTTTAAAACACCCTACAAATAAACATGAATAATGATATAATAAAATCTCTGAGACACTATGTAAAAACCTTCTAAGATAAAAATTTAAAGCATTAAATGCCCACATTAAAAAAATAATGGAACCACCATTTGACCCAGCTATCCCACTCCTTGGCCTATACCCAAAGGACTTAAAATCAGCATATTACAGAGATACAGCCACATCAATGTTCATAGCTGCTCAGTTCACAATAGCCAGATTGTGGAACCAACCTAGATGTCCTTCAATTGATGAATGGATTAAGAAACTGTGGTATATATATACAATGGAATATTATTCAGCCATAAAGAATGATAAAATTATGGCATTTGCAGGCAAATGGATGAAACTGGAGAATATCATGCTAAGTGAGATAAGCCAATCTCAAAAAAACAAAAGACTAATGATATCGCTAATAAGTGGATGATGACACACAATGGGGGGTGGGAGGGGTTAGTGTTAGGGTTAGAGTTAGGGTTAGGGAGGGGGGCAATAATGGAGGAAGGAAGGACTGTATAGAGGGAAAAGAGGGGTGGGAGGGGTGGGGGGAAGGGAAAAATAACAGAATGAATCAAACAGCATTACCCTATGTAAATTTGATTACACAAATGGTATGCCTTTATGCCATGTACAAACAGAGAAACAACATGTATCCCATTTGTTTACAATAAAAAAATAAATAAAATAAAAAAAATAAAAATCAAGGTACATCTCCAGTCCCTAGAGAAGGAGAAATCAACTAAATACAAAACCAATAGAAAAAAGGAAAAAAAAATTAAATCAGAACCAAAATTAATGACATAAAGGCAAAAACTACAAAGAATCAACATACCAGCGTTGATTCTTTGAAAGGACAAGCAAGACTGATAGATTCTTAGCCAAATTAACCAAAAGAGAGAAGACCCAAATCAACAAATTAGAGATTTAAAAGATGATATCATCACAGACATTTCTGAAATCTAGAGAATCATTAGGAATTATTTTGAAAACTTATATTTCAGTAAATTGTGAAATGCAGAAAAACTAATGAATTTCTGGACACATATGACCTGCCTAAAATGAATCAATGGGTTGGGTTAGAGAAAATCTAAACACATCAATATCAAGCAGAGATTAAAACATCAATAAAAATCATTTTCACAAACAATAGCCCATGACCAGATGAATTTTAAGATGAGTCTTACCAAACCTTTAAAGTAGTATTTAAATCAAATCCTCCTAAAATTTTTTATTTCATGAAATAGAAAGGGGGACATGAATGTTCCCAATTCAGTATATGAAGGAAATATCACCTTAATATTAAAGTCAGATGATACATCAAGAAGAAAAAGAACTAAAAATCAATATCCTTAGTGAATATAGATTAAAAAATAATAAAATATTAGCTATGCATATTCAAAAATGCAATAAGAAGATTGTGAAGAGATTCAAGATGGTGGATAGAGAAAGGTTGTATTTCTAGTTGCTTGGGATTCAAGCAATGTGATCACTCCTTCTCCGTGTGGTGGATGAAAGAGGGAATTCATGTAAATCCAATCTCACTGAGGGTCCTCACATTTCATGAAATTGGGTTCATTGAAAAAAGGATAAGAAAGGTTACATTGGAGCCCAACTAGATGTGACTGCTGCAATGGTGCCAGCTCATCACAGAGATTAGGAGTAACTCAAAAAAAGAAACACCACAGACAAATTTGGCACAGAAAAACCTGTAGGACAGAAAAGCAGCCTGAAGATAGCTGATCCACAGGCTAAACTGTGAACTAGTTTTTCAAAAGTGCTCTGTATTTCTCAACTGGCAAATGGAGAACTGAGTCAGGAAACCACCTTGAGTAGATAATGCCGCACCTTGCTGCTTCAGGAGCCCCCAAACATCATAGCACATATTATCATATTGTCCTCACAAGTCCCTACTGTGTGACCTAGTGTTTACCTAGGAAAACATGAGTAAAACAGGCACACAGAAGATTGAAGACTGGGACAATCAAATCAAGAGAAATGGAGAGAAGTGCAAATTACTATCCATTTGAATTCAGTGACTCACATGACCAGGTAAACAGGTAGAAAATTTAACAGAAAGGCATAAGTACACTCGGGGACCAAGCCTAGGAAGGCTGTATTTGGAGGAGTCGAGTATGTGAGACCGGTGGAGGGTTGTCTCCTCTGTCTCAGGAATGGGATTTCCAGGGGCTTTCTGAGATCCAGTTTCTAAGGAGAAATCAGCATTTGCCTGGGCTGAGGGAGAAGTTAACCTAGTCTCTCCAGGCAGATACCACCTAACAAAGTCTCTAAGGACTGATAAGAGTTAATACACAGGCAACAGAACTTCTCTTATAGAATCCAGTAGTATCCCAACCCTGCATTGATCTGGTCTGTTCCTACAAAACTCCAATCAACATTACTTTCTATTCCATCCTGCCTTACACTGGTGAGAAGGGAAGTTGAAAGATTGTTCAACCACCTTCATTTTTAGACCACTCCAGCTGGCAGTTTGCTGAGCAACACAAAAACAGGAAGGGGCTAACAACAGCTTTCTTTCTCTCCTTTCTTTTTCACTCTCTTTATAGTCCAAGAATACATTGAAAGAAAGATAGTTTGGCACAGGCAGTGATCAACCACCCTCATTAAGCATTTTGACCATTTCAGTGGAAACAATTCTTTAATTTTTCATTAAGAATTCTCTTTCTTCCTTTTTTTTTTTTTTTTTTTGGTGTGTTTATTGTCTTGCTGTATTGATTAGTTTGTTGGATCTACATATATACACATAATTTATTTCTTTTTTATTTTTAGCATTTTTTTAATGATTGCTATTTTTCCTTGTCTTTTGAGTATTAGGGCATTTTGTTTATTCATTTTGCTTTTGTTTTGTTTCTTTTCCTATCCTTTCTTGTCCTTCTAACATTAAAATTCTCATGTTATCTCTTTTTCTCTCCCTTTACATACTACTGGCATTTTAATTTTTTTCTTCTTCTTTATACACATCACTTACTACGTCTCTTTTGTTTTCCTTCACATTTTTAATATTCTAAGTTTTATTTCAGAGTCCTATCACCTTTTCTCTTAATGAACTCTATTTTCATCATGTTTTAGAAATACTTGGTCCATATAACTTCTGCCCCCACTATTCATGTTGTTGCTATTATTAGTACTGTGAAAGGCACAGTTCATACCTGCTGTTTACATCAATGCCAGATCAAATTTATGGCCATATATATACTTTTTATTTTGGCAATTTTTTAACCCCCTCCCATTTCTGTTTGATTTTGTTTGGTAATTAGTGTTACATATGTCATTGAAGGCACTAATTATTTATTTTAATGTAGTATATTTCTTGCTTCTGTTTTTGCTATTGTTTATATCCACCTTTTCTTTAAGGTACTGGAAATCTACTGGTACACTAGAGACTCTACTGAGGAACTAAATCCAGCTGAGAGTCAGTATACCTTGTCTAAACACAAATTAACCATGCTAAAATTTCAGTTATACTTTAGAACAAAGAATAAAAGAGACAAAAACCTAAATCTAATGACCAAGCCACAAGGGATAATGGCTAGAGGTCCTCAGTTTCCATTCATGGATATCAAGTACTACTGCAAAAACAGAAAATTAACAAAAAGTTTGTGGATATGACACCTATGAGGTATCTCAATCTAGATCACCTTTGGCAAGAAAAGGATGTGCCCAAAAGGCCCACACATGAGTGGAAAATAAATCTATTTCTACAAATGTATAAATCCAACACAGGAATAAAATAAATATGAAAAAAAAGTAACATGGTGCCCCCTAAAGTTTATAATTCATCTGAAACTGACTCCAAAGATCTTTATGTGGAACAACTTGCTTCAAATATCTTGAAGTGGATGAAATACCATATAAAGAATACAAAAGACTTATTACTAGAAATGATCAAAGAATTCCAAGAGAACACAGAAAGGAACTAAATTAATTAGGGAATTCAGTACAAGATATAAATAAGAAATTTCATAAAGAGGGATATTGGAAAAGAAAAATACAAAAGTCTTGGAAATTAAGGAAACAATAAACCAAATAAAATATTCAGTTGAATATCTCTCTAATGTAGAAGACCATGCTGAGGACAGAATCTCAAATCTGGAAAACAAAGTGGTCAGCCCTGACATTCAGATAATAGTAAAGAAAAGAAAAAAAAAAGAAACCATGATCTGACTATGCAAGAACTCTGGGATAATATTAAGAGACCAAATTTAAGAATCACTGGAATCAAAGAGGGTTGTGAGATGCAGACTAAAGGCATGGTTAATCTCTTCAGGAAAATAATAAGAAAAATTTCCAAACTTTGAGAAAGAGATGGACATCCAAATACAGATGTGTTTGGAACCCCAAATAGGAAATAACAAAATAGAACCTCTCCTTGACACATTATAATTAAAATGCCAAACATAGATAGAATAGGATAGAATTTTACAATCTACAGGAGAAAATTATCAGGTCACATTTAGAGGCAAGTAGATCAGAATTACTTCCTATTTATTAATAAATCTAAATTCCAGAAGGTCTTGGAATGATGTGCTTCAAGACCTAAAAGAAAATAACTGTCAAAGGATTACTATATTCAGTAAAGCTATCCCTCAGAATTAAAGTACAAATAAAAATCTTCTAACATAAAAAGAAACTAAAAAATTCATGACTACTAAACTGGCAATACAGAAAATACTTAAAGAATTACTCCCCACAGAAGAAAAAAAAAAAAAAAAAACAGAAAACAAACAACTAACAAAAACCCAGAGCTCACAAATTGAACCAATCTCTTTTCAACAGTAGCTAAGTAAGTGAAAAAGAGAACCAAATTAAACATTAAAAGTAAATTGAAATGGCAGGAATTAATAAACACCTTACTGTAATAACATTAAATTTAAATGGTCTCAACTCTCCAACTAAAAGACATAGACTAGCAGAATGTATTAAAGGACAAGACCTAACTATATGTGTTGCTTTTAAAATACTCATCTTTGAGGGAGAGAGAGCCACAGGCTGAAAGTAAAAAGAGGAAACTGATATACCATTTAAATAGACCCTGTAAACAAGCAGGGTAGCTTCTCTCTTATCTAATAAAGCAGTCTTCAAGTCAAAATTAATCAGAAGAGACACAAGTCACTTCATACAACTAAAGAGAACATTCCAATAAGATAACAATATTAAATGTTTATGCCTCAAACATTTACACACCAAATTGCATAAAACTAACACTACTAGAATTAAAGACTCAAAGAGATTCACCACAATAATATTGGATTATTTCCACACCTCTTTCTCACCAATAAATAGGTCCATCCAAACAAAAACTCAATAAAGACACTTCAGACCTAAAAAATTTTATAAATCAAATGAACTTAACAGATATCTATACAGTATTTCTTCCAACAAGTTCCAAATGCACTTTCTTCTCAGCTGCTCATGAATATTTCTCCAAAGTAGACCATATATTATGTCACAAAGCAACTGCACAAATACAAGGAAATGGATATGATTCTTTTCATTATCTGATTTTAATAGAATGAAAATAAAAATGTACACAAAAACTAAAATGAAATGAAATAAAATAAAAGCTTACAGAAACTATATAACCACATGGAGTTTGAAGAATACATGTTAGAATAAGGAATGGATGCTAGAAGAAATGAGAGGTAATTTTTAAAAAATTCTTAACATTAAATGAGAATAGTGATATTTTCACCCTGGAAACTCTAAGACACCATGAATAGAGTTTTAAGAGGAAAATGTACAACTCTGAGTGCCTACAAAGAGAAATAAAAAATTTCTCCAACGACTTAAACATACCTTTCAAAACCCTAGAAAAACAAGAGCAAACCAGTTCCAAAACCAGTAGTAGGAAGATCAGAGTTGAAATCAATACAATAGAAATGCTAAAAGAGAAAATACAAAGAACTAATAAAAGGAAGAGTCAGTTCTTTGAAAAGATGAAGCAAGATTGATAAACTCTTAACTAAACTAACCAAAAGAAGACCCAAATTAACAAAATTGGAGATCAAAAAGAAGAAACAACCAGAGACATCACAGCAATCCAGAGGATCATCATGTATTATTTTAAAACTTTGTACTTTAATAAATTGAAAAACCTGAAGGAAATAAGTTCTGCCATTTGTAAACATGTGTGACCTGCCAAAATTTAATCAAGAGGGCATAGAAAACCTAAACAGACCAATAACTAACAATGAGTTATAGCATCAAATAAAAGGCTTCCAACAAAGCACAGTACAGGACCAAATGAATTCTCATTGAATTCTACCAGACATTTGAAGAAATGATGCTAATGTTCCTTAAATTATTCCATGAAATAGAAAGTGATGGAACACTTCCAAATTCATTCTATAAAGCAATATCACACACACATACCAAAACCAGATAAGGACCTACCAAGCAAAGACAACTACAAAACAATATCCCTGATCAACTTGGAGGCAAAAACCATTCATAAATTATTAGAAAATAGTAATCAACAATATATTAAGAAGACTGTGCATCAGAACCAAATTGGTTTTAATCCCAGGGTTGTAAGAAAGGTTTAACATATGCAAATTAATAGATACAAGAAAAGACAAAAACCACAGTCATTTCAATAGTTGCAAAGAAAGCCTTCAACAAAATTCAGCATCCATTCACAATTAAAAAACAAAACAAAAAAAAAAAAAAAAAAAAACAAAAAACACTGATAAAACTATAGAGAGCAAGAACTTACAACATCATAAAGGCCATATAGCAAAACCAAAGTCAACATCATAGTGAATGGGGAAAAACTGAAACAATTTACTTTCAAATATGGAAGAAGACAAGGATGTCCACTGTCAACATTCCTTCTTAATGCAGTGTTAGAAATTGTAGCCATTAGGCAGAAGAAAATAAAATGTATAAAAATAGGAAAGGAAGAAGTCATATTAGCACTATTTGTAGATGACATGATCTTACACTTTAAAATCTAAAAAATTCCACCAGAAGACTGCTAAAGCCATTCAACAAAGTAACAGTTTACAAAATCAGCATACAAAATCAGTAACTTTCCTATACAGCAACAATGAATTTACTGACAAAGAAATCAGGAAAACTATCCCATTCACACTAGCCTCAAAACAACAACAAAAAATTCCTAATTTTTTTCCTAATGGATTCTAAGAAAAAAAAATGATATGAAAGACCTATAAAATGAAACTATAGAATAATGAAGAAAATACCTACCATGTTCATAAAGAGGCAGAATTGATATTGCTCAAATGTCCGCACTACCAAAAGCAATATACATATTGATGGAGATCATCATCAAAATACCAATGACATTTGCAGAACTAGAAAAAAATACTCATAAAATTAATTTGGAAGACTAAAATACCCTGAACTGCCAAAACAATTCTAAGCCAATATAGCAATGCTGGAGGCATTGCGTTACCTGACTTTGAATTGAACTACAGAACTGTAGTATTAAAAACTGCATGGCACAGATATGAAAACAGACACATACATCAATAGTACAGAATAGAAGACAGAGAGAAAAACCCAATCAGATACAGTTATGTGATCATTAACAAAGCTGTCAAAAATATACATTGGGAAAAAAGAAAGCCTTTGAAATAGTTGTTGCTGAAAAAGCTGATTATCTCTACATAAAGGAATGAGACTAGATCCTATCTCTACCCTTGCACAAGTGTCAACTCAAAATGGAAAAAAAAAAAAAAAAAAAAAAAACTAAGAAAGAAACTATGCAACTCCTTTAAGAAAATGTAGGGTCAACACTCCAACACAAACATAGGAAACCACTTTTTAAATATGACCCCTAAACCTCAGGAAAGAATACCAGGAGTTAATAAATGGGTTGACATAAAATTTAAAAGAAAAAATTTTTTTAAAAAAGCATAGCAAAGGAAACAAGAATGTAAAGAGAGAAGCAAAATGTAAGAAAAATCTTTGCTAGTTACTTTTCTGACAGAATCTATATCCAGAATATATAAAGAACTCTAATAACTTAACAAACAGAACTCCCCTAAAAGCAAATAATAAATTGGCAAATGAACTATGCAGACACTTCTCAAAGGTCAAAATATAAAGGGACAACACATTTATGAGGAAAAGTCCAACATCACTTGCAATGAGGTAAATAGAAATCAAAACTTACTGATTATCATCTCACTCCAGTTAAAATAGCAGCTATCAAGAATACAAACAATAATAAATGCTATAGAAAAAGGAACACTTGTACACTGTTGGTGGGATCATAAGTTAGTACAACTACTGTGGAAATCAGTATGGAGGTTCAACAAAACTAGGAATGGAACCACATATGACCAGCTATATCATTCTTTACCCTAAAGAATTAAAGTCATACTATATATATAACATACTTGAGTGATACATGCATACCCATGTTTATAGCATCACAATTCACAATAGATAAACTATGTAACCAGTCTAGGTCTCTGTCAATGAATGAATCGAGTAATAAAATGTGGTATATACAAACAACAGAGTTTTATTCAGTCATATCAAAGAAAGAAAGTATGTCATTTTGAGGTAAATGGATGGAACTGGAGAATATCATGCTATGTGAAATTAGCCAGACTTGGAAAGTTAAGAGTTAAATATTTTTCTCACATGTGTAAGCTAAGCAAACTAAAGAGAAAAAGACTAGAAAGTAAATGGTTGAATGTTTTCGCTCAAATCTGAAAACTAAGAGAAGAGAGGCAGGAATAAAACAAAAGGTAATCTCATGAAAGGAGGAAAACCAATGGAGTAGAAGTGGATTAAGAGGGAGAGATGGGGACCATAGGAAGTGTTGACTAATAAAATCACCCAAACTATGCTATTTCTATGTATGATTTTATCACAATTAGTCTTGCTTTTAAATGTAATTTTTATGCACTAAAATAATAATAATGGAAAGGAGATCAATAGAGTGGAGTTACTGAATTGGTGGCGGGGGAGGAAAAGAGATAAGAAGAAGGTGCTGTAGAATGTGGTTGATCATATTATGTGTGCACATGTGCAAATATTTCATAACAAATTTCACTATTATTTACAATGATAATGCTCCAATGAAAGTAAAACTAATGAAAGAAGTAGAGTAATTATGAATTAGATTATTCTAAGTAGTTTGGAGAATTTGGGTAAATTCCTGCTTCCCAATCATGAATTTACTGATATTTTACTTTTCTAGCCACCCTGTGTGGTTGTGGCTAACTTCAAATGAGCCTAATGAGGTAGTTAAAGGAATAGCACTCGGGCAGGCCTGGATCAAAGCTGGGAGGAATTTTGCATTAAGGAAATTAATACTGTGATTTTGATACTGATTCATCCTAACTTTTAGTCAGCAATTACTGAGGGATAAATCTGTTACCAAGCAGTGAGACCTGGTGGGGAAAAGTGACTATTATAAATCAAAACCTAGTAAGAATAATCAAAAGAAGTTCTGAGAGAGTCTGTTGAATTCTGGCCTTGACTAAGTTGTTCCAACTGGGAGCCTACAGTTGGTGCCTGAAGATTAGAGATCTCTCTGATGTGGAAACTACCATGTATTCCACTACATGTGGTTATGTTTGTATATTGAACTGGAACTTTAAACTGCATTAATTTATACATTTTACTGATAATTATAATGTCTTGAAGATATTTTGTATTTATTCAGTTCTGATAGTTCTGATAGTTACATAGCATTTGCTTTCTAAACTGGAAATTTGTAAATGAACAGCATCATCTGTATAAATAATGATGGTAGTATTTGTATTTGTTTAGAAGAATAAAAGCAGGAATTAAAAAGAAACAAATTTCTGAATCCCTCTATAGATGGATGCTCTGCCCTCGTGCACAAAAAAATGTCACCTATTTGTGACGTTGCTTTGTCAAGACTTTCAGTCATTTTCAATACAACATTGAATACTAAGAATAGCTGCAGCAATGAAGGGCATGTAAACTCATGGCTGTGTGAATGGTTAATTAGACTCATGCATTTTTAACCATAGCATTGATATAAGTGATAATAGTCTTAGCTCTTTCTAACCTTGACATCCCTGAATATCTATGATATTTTCTCCTTGTCCTTAGGATATTTTAAAGGTAATTTAAATCAGTTTAGTCAGATAAACACTTTCCTTAAAATGTATCCAGATAAAAACATACTAGTATGCCAGACACTCCGCACGGTATCTTTAATGCCGTGATAATGAACTGCAGACCTCTTTTGTGTAGGAATTAAAGACACTGGAAGATCCATGATCAAAAACATAGTAAGAAGAATAGGCCCGTATTCTAAGCCTGTTTACGTTATTTTAGAATCTTTTTCCTGACTACACAAATCATGCGTAACTTAAATAATGGATGTCAGTTTTAAAATAAATAGACTTTACCTCTAATTGAATTACAAGCTCTTGGAGATTCTGAATCATACTTCTTATATTTTCTCCACAGTGTCAAAAACAATAGACCATTAAAACAGTAAGGGCATGGAATAATTATTCATTAAGTCACCAAGTATTTGATAAGTGTATACCTGCACGCATGATCCTGTGCTAGAATTTATAGCAATTCAAAGCAGCAGTTAAGATGCTGTGGTCGCTGACCTCCCTTCCCATCTCTCTGCATTCTCCTTTGTGAAGCTGAGCCCAGGCACCATTTTTCTCCAGCCAGCTGTATCCTGTTGATCTCAGCCTACACAGATGCTTGAGAAAGACTGAAATTCCGGAGGGGGAATTAGGGACTGACTCCTTCCGTTTTCTTCCTCATTCTTACCATGTTTACCCCTACAGTGCTCCTGGTCAATGACAGCATTGTGTTCTAAGAGCAACATTAGACATCAATTTGTTACTTTTCTAATACCTTCAAAACAATTATCATACTGTCTGTCAGTGATATCAGTACCTGCTGTCCCAAGGCCAAATACCAAATTCCGGGATCCCAGATCCTTGTTTCTAAAAACCCTGATAAACTGAGCAGCATCTTGCTGCAGATATCCTGATATCAATCCCACGAGTCCCTTTTTCTAAAATACTATGTTTTAATTATTTCACATACACACCTGCCACCCTTTGATTGGCAGCTGCTTCCTGCAGTGTCACTTGTGCAGTACTGTAGTGTCCTTTCCTCTCTCCCTAGTTAAGAATTCTATTTATTTATTTATGAGGTAAAATATATGCAACATAAAATTTACAATTTTATTAATTTCAATAAAAGTGTACTACTTGTTGGCTATGGGTACAGGTACATTGTTCTACAGCCATCAACAGAATATTCTCCTTCAAGACTGGAACTCTTTTGCCTTCAAAACACCAAGTCCCCATTTTTCCCTTCCTCCAGTTCCCAGTAAGCACTATTCAATATTTTGTTCTATAAATTTGACATTCCAGGTACTCATGTAGGCGGAATTGTACATTTATCCTTGTTTCACTTAGCATAGTGTCTTCATGCTTCATCTAAGGTGTATCATTTATGCCAAATCTTTATTTTAAATCCTTCCTGCTAAAATAACTTATGTGGTTTCCATCTCCTGAATTGACCTTGATCAGTACAGTGGTTCAAATAACTTCTACTTTGCTAGGCGAGAAATTGATTGCCTTCAATTCTCAATTAAAAGTTAATGGAATCATTTTCAACCGATAACTGTTTCCATAAGGGTCAATTATGTGAGCTATCACTCATATATTACTTCCGAGAGAAGAATTTTACTTAATCTGACCCACAGCAGTGTGAGGGCAGTTTTAATTTTCAGGGAAGGGAATGGGTCCTAAAATTTCCCATGGTGTTGTACCATAGGTAGCATTTTTTAAAAACTTTTTTTTAACAGAAAATATTAACTAATTATATATTTCACCTAAATTCATATCCTTAGGTAAGGGGCCTCATTATCTCAAGCAAGAGCTCATTATTCATCAAAGGGCATTTATATGATTATCACAAGAGACATTGAGATGGAGACCTTCACTAAAACTTGGTCAATTATTTTTTTTCCTACTTCATCTTACTGTGGCTTAAATTATTTTCCCATTGAAGTGAGTCTTCTTATTAATAGTGATGTATAAACAATTTGAAAATCAGCCTAGTACTACAGATAACTACAAATAATACACTTATTTATCAGTCAATTTACAAAGTTTATAATATCAAAGCATTTTGATTATTCCTTTACACTCTATCCTTCTTTATAATATCTAACTGATTTTATTGGGTGGAATCTTCAGAAACATCTGGGCTTTAAGCCAAAATATGATACTCTTTGAAAGCTGATAAAAATTTCAACATAATATTTGAATGAAATATTCATTACTTTACTAGCACAGTCAGAATTGCTGACTAAATTTGTTTATCAACAAAAAAAAATTGTCTTAAAAAGTTAAAAAATGCAGGTCTTACCCTGTCTTACATTTTAAAATTCATATTTAATAAAGAAAGTCATAGGTAATGCTGGGTATTTATATGGTCAGTTTTTTCTCATTTAGTCAAAATATTTGTAGAAGTATTAGTTTAACAAAGTATTGGATTTTTAAAGTCAGAACTGAGGAATGTTGTGTATTCTCTGTCCTAGTATTAAGTCCATTAAAGGCTTCTGAAGATAATTGTATAGAGTATTTTAAAATGTAATATCTGAAATCCTCTTTTGCTGGAGATGTCAGGCTCAGTTTTTCATCTTAGATTTCACTAAATATTATTATACTCAATAAAAATTCTCCAAGGCAAGTAAAAATGATATGATTTTATGTACATGGATATTCTATATTGTTTTTCTGTAGCAAATGCTGTATATTGACCAACCTGGAGTTGTATACCCTTCCTCCTTCTACTCTCCTCATTCTCATTACTAGAATTCAAGTGCAAAGTAAAAATATATCTTAATGCTAAAGATTTCATGCACTTGTAAATTGCCTTTTAACATCAGATGGGCCTTTGATCAGTCTTCCTGAACTCAGGCCTATGGTGTGATTAACATTAGTCAAAGAAAGGAAAAGAATGTTGAAAGACTTCTGAAAACTCACATTTTAAAAAACCCACAAGAACAATAATTAGGATGCTAATGATAATAGATTGTGTCTTGGGTTATGATAGCCATCTTTCAAATATAATAAAAACTAAGGGTAGGACACTGGGATGGGAAATGCAGAAGGCTGGAAGCACCGGGTCTACCTGCTGCCACATCTAAACTGCTACATAGCCCTAGACTGTCCCTGTCTCTACCTCTTAAGTAAACAGTAACTGCTGTCACTTGTTATGCTATAATTTAACAAGGTTTTATATTAAAGCTACAAACATTCCCTAATATTAAATTATTTTCCTATTAATTGATAGTGGAGAAAAATTTACATTTATAAATGTTATCACTCAAGTGGTCCATAGTTGTAGGAAATATGAAGTTTAAATCCTGCAGAATAAATAAATTAAAGTTTTGATTCATAAGAATAATATTTGTAATGTTCAAATCTAATTTTTTCCTAAGGAAAAAAAATCTAATCTATTATTTATGCTTTACTTCAACAATGAAGCAAACCTTATCCTATTAACCTATGAAGAGTAGTGAAATATTGGGAGGAATGATATTTTAGAGCAAAACAAAAAAAAAAAGATTTAATTTCTTTTAAAGGCCTTTTTCAGTGATGTAGGAAGATTTATGATAATAAGCCCTCATGAATTCCAAAATAAAATAAAAGCTTTTATTATAAAGTAATGACCTTTTATACGTAGAGTCATAGATAGTCATTGATATTCTGAAATTAGTAGTTATTAACTTTGAATAGGAGAAATAAATAACATAGCACATGCGTTAAGTTTTATTAAAATGAATTTCCTTGAAATTACTTATGCACTATTTCATTTGTTTGATTTCAACATGGATAAATTAAAATTTACTACAGAATTTTTAGATTTGTTTTAATTCAAAGATCTATTATTTTTCTAAGAAGTTATTAACACTTTGAGGGTCATTAAAATCTATTCCAACTACTTAATGCCCTTGTTCTAGAGTGAAAAGACCTATATGAATGAATGTGATAATTTTACAATAAAACTTTATTTACAAAAACAGCTATCTGAATTTGGCCTTCGAGCTCTGGATATGACCTTTTATCAGACTGAAATCTGTAAAAGTTTACAAAATTGAAGATAGAAAACTTTCTATGGAACAAGTAATGGATTTGGGGAGAGGTATTGTAATAAGATTGCAACAGATGACATTCTTTCAATCTCCCACCAACAGTTTATGGCATTTAAAAATTAAACTATTTCAGCTGTGTTTCTATGGAAGAAGAAAATACTCTAAAATAAATAGAAAACTGTAATATCTTAACAAACTTGTGGTGTTGTTTTTAGCATATATATTTTTCCTGTTTTATACCTGACAGGAAACTCATTACTTTTTACTTAGAAACAGAATGCAAAAATAGATTTTGTTCATTGTACTATGTGCTATATTAAATGCATCCTGATAACCATAATCTTTTACTTCCTCATGTAGTTTCTAAGGATACAGAATTCGGGAGCAGTCTAGCAATGTGGTTCTCAAACAGGATAAATAGATCTACTCCTTAATATGTGACAGACTTACAGCTGACAATACTTTGATTTTAGGACACATGAAAAAGTTTTAATTTCATTTAAAAATCAAAAGAAGATATAAACTTTTATGTCAGAGAAAATGTTTTAATATATAATAGTAATATTTATTTTTGTGAGTGCAATAACTGTGTATGACTAGTGAAATTTAAAATGATTATGTAGGTTGACAAAAAAACTATTTTAATGTATAATTTTAGTATAAGAATCTCTCACTCTTCCTTTTTCTGCCCCATTCAGAAATGTGTGTAGACACACACACACACACACACACACACACACACACACACACAGAAACATGCATATTCACACAGGCAGAGATGGAGAAATTGAGAGAGAAGCCTACAAAGCAAATGAGAAGGGAAAAGTGCCTAGGTAGGGTCTAGGAAACTAATAATGGAACAGTTTCTCAAAATCCATAGCATTTCTTGAAGTGCAATTCTTCAATCTGTTGACAGGAACTATAGTTTCTGAATACCCAACTGAAGGTAGTGGGTTCACTCCCAAAATTATTCACATAATATTGGCTGGAGGTTTTAGCTTTTCTCCTCTTGAGCTTCTTGTTGCTCATGATTTTCTTACTCCCAAGTGAGTGATCCCAAAGAAAAAGTGCATGAGCAAGTAAGTGGAACAGCAGTCAGCTCATCTGTTTTCCTAACCTTGAGACCATCTTGGAGGTGAGCTGACACACCAGGAGACTCAGACAAGTCACTGGGCAACCCTCTCCTATGTGGGATACAAAATAGAATGTTGAGCCTCAGACACGATTGCACTCACTGAATCCAAAATCACAATCATACATTTTATTAAGAAAAATTATTTCCAAATAATCGAACACATCAAAATTTTGTTCATTTCACATTGATACATTATATAGAATAATATGACATTAATAAAAAGCTATTGCTGCACATCAAACACACCAAACCTGATAAAGTTTTCATAAAATTCTCCTGGGACTAGCTGTGATTCATGTTTAATAAACCAAACATTCTAATTAGAAGAATAACATACTATAAATGTTTCCATATTTCATTTGATTTTGTGTATTACTGCTTAAAATATAGTTTAGAACAAAACTAGTATAAATAAGAACAAGCATTAAACTGGATGAGATACTACTGTAATTACTTTCTCTCTTTTAAAAGACATTCTGTTTAAATTAAAATGTGGTCTTACATCACAGCTAGTTAATACGTAGGTGTTCAACCCAGTCCTTAACCCAGGTTTTTTCTTGATTTGCCATGTCCGCAAAGATTTATCTTTCCCCTTAAGAGACAACATACAGAGAATGTACTTCACCAGCCTCTTTTCATGAAAACATGAACACAAGTTGTGTGCTTCTATGTGAAACTAGGGATCGTTTCTTATTTTGTTCTCCCTTTTCCCTATTTTTTTTTTTTTTCTGTAATTGCAGACTTCTTTGTTACTGAGCCTAAATACTAAGAAAGGCATTTTTTCTTTCCCTTGGTTATTCCAAAGGAAGAAGATAAACACAGATGGGTGAAAAAGTACATCAGTCAGAACTGGAAGGTGTTGATTTTGCATTTAAAGTACAATTGCCACTGGTTCTTGAATTGCATCTATTAATAGACACTGGAAATAATCATTTCCAGCAAGAGGTTTAAGGAATAAATTAGAGTTGCAAACATTTGATAATGAACATGGTCCATGCAGTTCTTTCTCTTCATATCCTAAAACTTCTATTTAACACAAAACTGAAGATATATGAGACACATCCACTTAAAATGTTAAACTCATTTACATGGGAAACATTAGGTTAGCCACAGAGATAGTTAAAATATATCTTTGTCACTTACCCCTACATTTTCATTTCCTTCATTATGTAAGTACCATTCTGGTGACAAATTTAATGGTTTCTTCTTCACTGGATTTTTTCTTCCTTGTTTATCACGATTTCACTATTTATCATTGTTTCCCACACTTGTTTCTGTACTCAATAAGTTAAATGATTCATCTATGCATTCATTCAACAATTGAGCATTTATTAAATAAGATAAGGCGTCAGTGTAAACTGTCAATTGTAGAAAACACAGAAATAAGCCTTATGGGTGAATTGTTCTAGAGCTTATATTGCTGACTTAAGGGATGTGACACTCTTGATAAAATGAGCAGAATCACCCCATTAAAATATATTTTAAATAATTATGTCATTGGTAACAAATGTTACCACATACTTTTGTGCAGGAATTTCACATTCAACTGCCTTTTGCTTCATTCATATATGCATTAAGATTACTAAAAATCAAAACACCCTGCTTATGCACAAAAAATAACAAAATAAGGACAAATACACTGCACAGATCAGAAACTTGATTTTCTTCTTGTTTCCTCCTCTAGTCAAATGCAGAGAGACTAGACTGATTGGAGACAATACATTCAACACACAATTTCACTTACTGAGAAAACAGCAGAAGAAGAGATACTGGCAGGAGCTCAGTAACACCCTCTAATTGGAGGAGCAAGAGCAGGCCATGGGACAGATGGAGAACAAACTACTTGGATCAATTTTTATACTGCAAATCAACAGCTTTGAGAAGCAGCTGTGCTTGGAACTCCAGGGTTTTTTCAATGCCTAAACCAAGCAGGAAGCTAGTATTTCTGTGGCTCCTCCCTCATGAGGCATCATATAGTACTGGGAAGACCCGGAAGAGCCATACTGTGCATGGATTATGGAGGCAGGCTAAGGGAAAACAAAACAACAACAAACAAACAAAAAAAGATTGGGCTGAAATTAAAGCCTTGGCAATATGGCTTCGACTAGTCAGTGAAGCCAAACAGAAGAAAGCGAATGTTTTGGAATTGGCAGTCCCTCACAGGCTCCTCTGGGCTGCTGGATCATTGAACTCCAAATGCCTGCTCTCATCACCCAGTGCTCTACATGACATCTCTGTTGCAGAATACATTTCAGGTTAGTCTGAGAATTTTGTATTTCATCTACTTTCTTCCTTTCCAACCTCTGTGTTTATTTCAATTATTTTAAAATCAAATATTATAAAGTATAGGACCTTTTTTTTTTTTTTTTTTAAATAGATGCTGAGGAAAAGCAGGAGTGTCAACAAAAACCAAACTCCTTATTATTCTGGATTTCAGGCCCAAGAAAAGCTATGGTTTCAAGCCCAGGATGTTTTTAGCTCAACTTGGACTAATTTACGGGTCATGCAGTATTGATGGCTTCTGATGCAACCCGGCTGAGCTGCTGTGCTTTTCATCTTTATTATCCAGTTAAAACAAGAGGATTAAAATGAAGGGCCATGATTTTCGAAAAGAAAGGGTGAAATGCCATGAACAACAAGAAGAATGTTTAATATTGTCAAACTTATATCCTACAACATTTAAGATTACTTTTGCACTTTGATATCTCTAAATGACAGGTTATTATATTAAAAATATGCAGCTCCTTGAGTGTAAACTCTATTCTTTCAATAGTCTCCAAGAGATACAGCAAAAAAAATCCATATATTTTAAAAATCAAATTAATATGACTCAGAAGCTATGTGTTGACAGCCTATTAGGAAAGTCCTGTTTGTGCAAGAACAAAGGAATCCTAAGGCAAACTCAGAAACTTAACAAAGTTATACTTTAGCTCATCATAGTTGTCTATATCGTCGTTGTCCCAGGTTACAAGGAATCTTGAAATTTTCAGTTCTGCTTATGAGCCAAACTACGATTTGGAAATCTTTGATGACAGTGGGAGCCAAAGACTGCAAACTGGAAGTTACCGAAGGACAACACTCAATCATTGTCCTAGATTCTTATTCATTCCTGCCCTGGTGTGTCTCAAGGGAACCTGATATATGTACGTTTGCATTACGTCAATTTGGAGTCTTAAGCAATCTCCACGTCCCCTCAAACTTTAAATTCATCTTCCTCTTTCTCTTTCATATTTTCCAAATATCCACAGTAATATCAAATGTCTAGAAATCAGTAACCATGAATAAGACTGTGCACATGCTTCTAGTATTTAACCTACTAGCACCTATCTCTCCCAGGGCAAGGAAACAAATAGTTTCATTACCTAAATGAAAGTGGAAGGCAAGTTCAGGGAGAATAAAACACAAATTAATGTTTCCACAAATTATCCTGCCCCCATGCATCATTGAAATAAAAATAATACCATTGTGTGTATTTTAATTTTAACTGGATATTATAATTCATTTACTAGTATTTTCAGTCCACTATAAAAGAAAACTTAAATGTTTATCATTGTGATATATATTTTCCTTGAAAATTTATAATAGTTTACCTATTAAATATTGAGTCTTATGCTCTTTATTTATTTGTAAATTATTATTATATTATAAATGTAATAAGATCTATCATTCAATGAATACTATGTGCCAAAAATATGTCAGGAGTTTGCATATATTAATTCACTAGTTCTCAAGCAAGATAAATCAGGTATTATTCCAATATTTCATATTAGAGTCAGTAAGATTAAATTTATGTAAAGAAAAATAGACATATCCAATATCTCTATTCTATTTTTTTCAATTCCTTATTATGGCATTTTTTTTTCTGAAATAAGAAACAATCCATGTATCGATTTTGAGATAACATATATTCCTTTGAAAATACCAATTATCATTGTTAATTTAAAAGGTTAGTAAGGAGTTGTGCATGTTACTGGGTTTTTTCTAATTCCCTTCAATTTGATATTACAGGCATCTCTTTTTTAATGCCCATTACAGTTTTAGCAATTACTTTGATTAAAATAGTGGAGTTGTTTGTGATTGCTTTATTAAAATAATTTCTTGATTAATTTCCTAGTTCTTTTTTTATTATTTAACTCCTCATCTTTTCTTCCAATTTTCAGTTGACTTTGTGTAACAGATTAAGAATAAATAACTTCCTCCCCCCCCTTTTTTTTTTTTTTTTTTTTTTGCAGTGCTGGGGATTGAACCCAGGGTCTCAGTGCTTACAAGGCAAGCACTCTACCAAATGAGCTATACCCCCAGCCCTAACTTCCCTTTTTGTTTTATCTTTTTTAAACTTTATTTGTTTGTTTTTTATGTGGTACTGAGGATCAAACCCAGTGCCTCACAAAAGTTAGGCAAGTATTCCACTCCTGAGTCACAATCCTAACCTCAAATAACTTCCCTTTCAATTTCACTTATTGTATAAATATTCTGTGACATCTCACTGCAATGATATACAACAGATTTTGATGTATAATGTTTTAAATATTTTTAAATGTAAATTATAATTAATTTAGACAATAATTACAGTATTCAATAAGTTGTCTTATTTTAATTTATGAATTATTTGGTTTTATATTTTTTTCTTTTGGAAATTAACTTCTCATTCAATTGCACTGTACTTGGAGAATAGTATCTATACAATAGTCTGAAATTTTTTGAGAAATTGTAACATATATGATGTATGTGTTTTATATGTTTTGAAAATAGGCAAATTTACAGTTGCTGGAAGTAAAATTTTTCACATCTTCATGAGATCAACCTTCTTAAATTTGTTAGAGTCCGGTTTGCTAATCATGATCTGTATAATAGTTCGATTAATGGCCAGTGTATTTATATCTCCCACTGTAATGATGTGAAAACTCTTCAGTTTCATTAATATGTAGTTTTTTTATATATTCAGACTATGTATTAGGTATGACATCTATAAAACACATGTATCAAATTATTTAAGTAAATTTTTTACATTAGAATAAGCTTCTTTAGTCTAAAAGTATTTGTCATAAAATTATTAATTCTTACATTAGTATGGATACATGAAGTACTTTTGTTTTAAAGTAGACCTTGCTTCTTTTAGCATGTGTGTATGGGAAGGGTAGAGAAACAATACTGCAAATCTCTTCTTTCTAGGAGAGGCAAGGACTACACTTAAGAATTACAGCTGAGCTCTAAATGTTGTGGAATAAAAGCTGAACTTCTGTAGCCTAAGCAAATATTTTGATTCTTTAAAGCTTCACAGTATCTGTGATCTTCTAAGTGTTTTATGCCAGAGAAAAATAACCATAACTAGAAAATTATCAACAAGCAAAATTAAACATGCTCATACACTGTGTTAAAAGTAGCCACTGCACAATCTCTGAAGACATTTTACATGTGCAGTGAGAATTGCTATTGTAATGCCTGACCTGGTGTCACTTAGTGTCAGAGGCAATCTCTTGTAAAACAGAAGCTTGTACTAGAAGTACTACCAAGGCCTTCAGTTGTGTAGTCCAAGGCTTCTGAAGCTCTCTTGCTGAGTGCTTGACAATTCAGCTTCAAAATTAGAAGCTGAGAAGTTTATTTTCAAAGTAGAAAACCATATGTGTTCAACTTTATGCACATGAAACATCTAAACAACAATGATGAGCTCTGAAAAATATCCCAAGGACCCCCACACAAGCTATGTGTGTCATCCAGCATTACATAGGAAAGAGCAAAAGTGAGGTGATTTTCAGAACCTATGACACATGACTACATGTTCCAGAACTTTAATGGCCCATTATGACACCAACTATACTATCTAGAAATTTCTGAATGCCTTCTCTTTTAAAGAACTTCTCTTAATGGAGGATCATCTGTTTCTTAGCCTTTGTTTCGCCCCTGAAGTCTTTTACTGAGTCTGCATCATAAGATCTCTTTCCAAACTGGAATATTTCCTAAAAAGTGCTTTGTTGCCAAGTGTGGTGGCACAAATCTGTAATCCAGGCTCCTAGGGAGACTCAGCTAGGAGGATCACAAGTTCAAGGCCAGCCTCAGCAATTTAGTAAGGCCCTGTCTCAAAGTAAAAAAAAGTAAAAAGAGGTGGAGATGTAGCTTACAGGGTTCAATACTCAGTAACAAAAATAAAGATATAAATCAAAGTAAAGAAAGTGTTTTGTTCTGGACCTTACATTTCTGCCATGCCAGTCACTTTCCTGACTCTGTGAGATATAAACATTATTACTGTTAAAATATAGTGCTGTTATAAGTATCTATCACCATTTAGAATACCACATCAATTTGTGGAGCAGTGGGAGTTATTGCCATTTTACTAAGTTTGTTTCTTTTTTTATGTTCAAGTTCAAAAGTTTATAATTACCTTTTTCAATTTTTCTTCAATTAACTTCGATATATTCTCCTTAGTCATGAAGTTAAAATCCATGCAACATATTGGGAAACAATTTTTATTCATAAACTTTTATAATAAATCATGATTTGAACATTGATTATTTGAATCTAGAGGTTTTATGGATCAATGATTTTCAGAAGTTCGAACTGAATGAAATGAACTCAAAATTTGAAAGACTCGTTTATGTTCTGCGACATGACCTTGTCTTTTATGAAAAACTCTGCAACTTCCAAATATTTATTTGAGTATCTACAGTCATTGAAGTCCAGTGAAGTTTTTTTAATAAAGCATTTCTTTTGAATGAAGTGAAGCAACTTATTTTTCTAATTTAAGTAATAACAAACATTTTAATCACATTTCAATTAGAACAGCAGGGTCTATATGTGTAATGTTTTTATTTGCAAAATTTCTATTTGCAGAATTGAGTAAACTGTAATATATTCTAGATATGTCTCTTTAATGTCAACATCAAAACTGTTCATAGGTATGCAATGCTATGGATATTTTTAGGGAAAAACAAATAAATGGCTTCTCTCTATATTTTTTACTAAAGCCTACTCCCTCTCAGGAGTAACTACATAGAAACAGGTCCTGTTGGTGTCTTTGATGTGTGTAACAAAAAGACTAAAGGAATTGAAAAGCAGTGACAAACACCACTTCTGTTCAAAGGACCTTGGAAGGAGAGTGTCTGCTTCTACCAGATAATGCCTGGACCTTTCTTTGTTTTGCTATAAGGGTAAGATATGCTGATACTGGACTCATGATGACCAGGATGAGTTTTAACAATCATTAATAGAAAATATAAGTTCATGTTAAGTTAATTTCTAAAAGTAAAGCAATGTAAATAGAATTTTTAAGACTTGTTTACTTTTCAAAGAGGTACTTTTGTTTACATTGAAGTTGTCTATAATAGAGAACAGTATTTCCTTTTCTTAATAACAGAGAAATAATTGGGCTTTTTATAGTTGAGCCTTCTTTAAATTGTTGGTTTTCTGAAACATATTTTGACTCTTGTATAGGTTCTGAAAATCACTTCAGTTTTGTTCTTTTCTGTGTAAAGTTAGATAACACACATAGTTTGTGTGGGGGTCCTTGGGATATTTTTCAGAGCTCATCATTGTTGTTTAGATGTTTCATGTGCATAAAGTTGAACACATATGGTTTTCTGCTTTGAAAATAAATGTCTCAGTTTCTAATTTTAAAGCTGAATTGTCAGCACTCAGCAAGATAGCTTCAGGAGAAGCCTCGGACTACACAACTGTAGGTCTTGTTAGTGCTTCTAGTACAAGTGTCTGTTTTACAGGAGATTACCTCTGACACTAAGTGAGTGACACCAGGTCAGGTACTACAATAGCAATTGTCACTGCACATGTAAAATGTCTTCAGAGATTGTGCAGTGGCTACTTTTAACACAGTGTATGAGCATGTTTAATTTTGCTTGTTGATGATTTTCTAGTTGTGGTTATTTTTCTTGGGCATAAAACACTTAGAAGAGCACAGATATTGTTATGCTTTAAAGAACCAAAATATTTACTTAGCCTACAGAATTTTTGTGGGTGTAGTTTACTTTATATTTAAGTTTATTTATTTATTTATATTCCGAGTTTATTTATTTATATTCCAAGTTTATTTATTTATCACTGTTTTGAACCTGTGATAAATAACACAGGTTATTAAGGGTAAGATATGCTGATACTAAACTCATGATGACCAGGATGAATTTTAAGAATCATTGATAGAAAATATAAGTTCATGTTAAGCTAATTTCTAAAAATAAAGCATTTCTTTACTATTACTTTTACCTTCTAATCTGTATTTTTTTTGTTATAATTTTCTTTTATTTATATTAGGTGATGTCGAACAAAAGGGATACTAAAATTAGACACTATATACACAAGCTAGTTTGGTGCAACTCTAAGTGCTTGTCACTTAAATGACTCATTTTAAGTTCAATCTAATTAAAATGCAGTTCCTCAAAGCACCAGATCATAAATAAGCCTTATCCCTCCAGTTTCTCAGACATGTGAGGAAAACACATGCACATACACAGCCAGAAAAAAATAGCATGAAGAAACTTCCACTCCCATTTATATATTTATATTAACCATGTCCATTCTTGCAGAAAATGAGAAGAGATATGGTAAAACACCATATCTCTTAAGTGTTCCTTCCTTTTCCCCCAAAATCCTAGTCATGTTAAGGGGAAAATGAGAGTGGGTTCAGTCTAAAAGGTTTGGATATATATAATCTCAGACATGGACTTTTTCTCACACATGCTGAGAGTCAGGGCAAGTTAATATGAAATTGCTTGCATGCCTACTAGGTTCCTCAGGGTGCTGGTTATACTGCCTCCCAAATCAAGCTAAGCTAGTGATGTCACTACTTCTGTAGCTTGGTTTATAAAGTTTGTCTCTCTGACAAGTGGCACAGAACTGAGGGCACTGTGAAGAGGACAAATACCACTAGTGCAGCTGGTCACCACTGAACAAAGCCTAAAGACAGGTAGGTCCTCTATTTTCTGAAGTAACATTGTGAGGAAAGGAGGTATTACATGGTTAAATACCATGAGGTGCAGAGGCACTCTCTATCCAACCTGTGATCCCCACAGGCATTTCTGAATGAGTTTTATATCACTCATCCTATCTCTGGATGTCTTCTTTGGTCTCTAGGCAACCTGTCCCACTGCCTGAGCACAACAAGGCTGTGGACATTACAACTGTAATTACATGAATTCATCTTGCAGTTTCGGAAAACATGTTGAGAAAAAGATTTATGATTTAAATTTAAGGATATTCTTAATAACAGTTCTGTTTCTTCTTAAAAACAGCATTTTAATAAACTGAAAGTATTAGTTTATTTGCAAGACAATAGAAGGAAAGATTTCCTTTAGAATGTCTTTTTTGCATAAGTAATTTGAACTCATGCAAGTTGTTTAGGTAATAAAAATAAACGAATACATACAAGTAGAAAATTTAAATTATCTCTAATCCATAAATGTATGTCATCTGTTTTATTTTATAAAATATTAAAATAGGAATTTTAAATAGGCTACAAACATATATCCCTCTTACTATATATACTCACAAATAATTACTTACTTTGTATTTTACTCTATGTATGTTACACATTTATTAAGGCAATTTTTTCTTGTTTATTATTAATATTATTCTTTATATTTTAAAATTATCTTGTCAATGAAGGTTCAAATATTTAAATGTATTATTTTCAATTTGTATGACTAATGATAATAATATTTTAATCAGTAACTTCTTTTTACATAATATTTTGAAAACTAATTCTCAAATTTTAGATTTAGGAACTTCAGTAGTTTCCAAATGCCTTGGTATTTTATTTGTACAGATTACATCTATTAATATTTACCATAAAATGACTTAAAGAGATTTAAAATTATTCATTTTATTTAAAATACCAGTAATAAATCAATTATAAGTTAACATCAATAGAATTTATTTAAAAATATTGTTTCAACACAAAATTCTGTGTATTTTTTCAATGTCTGTGTTCTCAGGAGACAGCTGGATTGTCATGTCTTTTTTTGCTTCCCATCATGCCATCATATATTTCTTTGGTTGATGTATATAAAGAATATTCTGTCCTTACAGGGATAGTTCTTCAGAAAATTGTGGCCATTCTAATGTAATAGTATACCAAAGCTCAAGAACCAATTTTATCTTTCAGGGTTCATGGAATGTATAACTAAAAACAGGATCAATAACCTTTTTGCATTCTGTATTTTGGTGAGAATATGAATGTAAAAAAGGTAAATAATACCTTAGTTTTATGAAAAGAGTTTGAACTTGTAGCACCTCAGAGATTATCTTGAACATCCCTAGGTATCCAAAGCAAAATATTGACAATTGCTATCTCCAGTCATCATTTACAAACACAATCAAATCTGATCAATGAGTATTTACATTTTTATAAGAATTTTTAAAAAGATTGCATATTTTATGGCATCATTTATAATGTTTTGAAATTGCAAAAATTTTAAAAGTGGATAAATGCTAAGAAAATACTACCACACCTAGTTATATTCTTTACAATAGTCCTTTTAGTGTGTGTGAGAAGACCAATTGGAAACTTTTCCAGTCTTTGAATCTATTAAGTAAATCATAGTCTACCAAATGTAGATTAGAAATTTAAATCGTAGGTATGTATGCTATTGTTTGTGATGCCTTCTCATAAATTTCTTTTTCTGTTCAATTTTATCAATTTCACATGCTAATTTTGTTGGTTTACACTTACATGATTTTAAAGCAAAATCTTTTATAGTATTTTCAAAACATTTCACACAATATGTCAGACTGAAAAATGAAATTATCTTTTTAAAGTAAATAATCATGTTTCTTGACATTGAAACAATGTCAAGAGAGACACCCTTAGGAAAATGAAAATATCTTATAAAATAAGTGAATTCACTGTCATTTTCTGATAATTCGTGTTGATTCATTTAATGTGATATATACTATATTTGTGTATATACCACATATACATATATAGGTTTAGATATAGATTTAAATATAAATATAAATATAGATAGTTTTAGTCATAAATCTACAATGAAAAGCATATTCTCAGCCATTTCTCATAATCCTCCATTTTAAAATTGAGTGTGGATAAGACCATGGAATGAACATAACTCAGTTTAATACAGTTGAAATGATATGTAACATCTATTGTCTCACTTTATGTATAAGAATTTTATTTTCAAAAGTTAAGAGTATAACTTGCTATTAAAATTTGTCACATTTAGAATGAAAATAATAATGAAATGTTTTATATGTAACTCCCTACCTACCAGCAATTGACTAAAAATGAAAACAAGATAAAACTTCAATACTGGGATATATTACATTTTAAATGACATCTTTCTTCACAGTTCAGTGATTCATTAATTTAAAATTTTTCATAGAAATATTACTGAATATAAAATATATGAACACACTTAGCCATATGCTATTATTTAACTCCCTTATTCATTTTTCATATCCACTGTTGTTCATCATGCAGTGATAGAAGATGAGCAGCCACATGAAGTGCAAACTTGTCCAAATCTTAGCATTTGTAGAACTGAGTTTCTGCTTATGGACCTTGATTATCCATTGCTATGAACTTACTATTTTTTTTTATCTTACTTTTGGTCTTACTTTTGGTCTTGCCTCACTAAAAATAATTTCTTTGTCAACTTTGTAAAGAACCAGAATGTTAAGAAATCTTTAACATTTTAGTGCATACATAATTCTTTGTCATAACTATTGAAATGATGATTTGTACAATGTATGTAAACATAAGTAATAGGTATATGGTATTACCCAAGCAACAGGGCATGATGATTAAATATTTTTAATAACAAATAATGCCAGAATTTTTTTTCTATTGATTACATATTATAAACTTTGAGTCCTTCTCCTTGTTATTATACTTTCTATCCTAACACAAGTGTCTTCACTACTCTACATTCAAGAACACTAGATAATTTCAAACTAAAGATCAAAACTGAAGATCAAAACTGAACCCACTGAAAGTCTTCCTGTGATGTCAAAATTGAAAGTGGTTTAAGAAACACATCATGCCCAATATGACAACCCCATTGACCATGGTTAACCAACTTTCAGTTACAAGTTCATACTTTTACGGTGTTGACCATGCCTCTCTTGCTCTGGTCTCTATAATAAAGTGCATCTAGTAGAATTACCTGTACACTCAATCTAGTGCTTGTTTTCATGCCCATTGATGACTGCAAGGCTTTGAGAGGGGCACACTTTTAACCTTAAAGGAAATCATTGAGTGAAAAGTTCACCTAGAAAGAAAATATATTTAAATTCAGAGATTATGTATAACACATTAAAGTGAATCTACTAAGTTGTTAATTAGGTAATAAAAAAGTCAATGAGAAAAGGGAATTAGTAATTATTTTTAATCAAATCTCTTAGTTATATGATTTTCATGAAACACAGTTTTTTTTGATTCTTTTTTTGTTTTGCTGTCTTTTGTTATACACATAGCTATTATACACAAAACAATAAAATATATTTATTCCATGTCAAATAATAGATTATAATATGTTTTAGAGATAACACTTATTTTTGTCTTAAATCTAAAAATAAGGTAGACTGTCTTTGCAGGTGTTCTAATGTATCAATAATTTCTATTTTGAATTTGTCTATGTCTTATATGTTACTTGCTGCACATGAATCATTTGAAAATTTTGAGATAAAAGGAAGACTATTGTTACTTGTTAGGATTTTTTTTTTATTGGAATTTTGACTGTGCTAACTTGGGTCACTAACTAATGTGATGAGATGGGGCAGTCCAAAATGGTCACATTCACGTATCAGGTGCTATGTGTCTGTGTAGGTTTGGTGTTTGACTCAAAATTGCTTTCAGGGAGCTAAATTACAGGGACATGCTTGAAATTACATAGATTCTGCCATATTTTTTTGCATTCTGAACATCATCAGATTAGCCTAGATTAAGTGGTGACTAAAAATGCCTTCTTGGAGGGAAGAATTTGAAAATAATATTGACTGTTGTAGTCAGGGTTCTCTAGAGGAACAGAGAATTCATTTTTCATATCCACTGTTGTTCATCATGCAGTGATAGAAGATGAGCAGCCACATGAAGTGCAAACTTGTCCAAATCTTAGCATTTGTAGAACTGAGTTTCTGCTTATGGACCTTGATTATCCATTGCTATGAACTTACTATTTTTTTAATCTTACTTTTGGTCTTACTTTTGGTCTTGCCTCACTAAAAATAATTTCTTTGTCAACTTTGTAAAGAACCAGAATGTTAAGAAATCTTTAACATTTTAGTGCATACATAATTCTTTGTCATAACTATTGAAATGATGATTTGTACAATGTATGTAAACATAAGTAATAGGTATATGGTATTACCCAAGCAACAGGGCAT